>NC_059343.1:87970828-88100828 GCF_018350155.1 Leopardus geoffroyi
TCAGTACTCCTGTATCCCTTGGGTAAATTCCTAGCAGTGCTATTGCTGGGTCATAGGGTAGGTCTATTTTTAATTTTCTGAGGAACCTCCACACTGCTTTCCAGAGCGGCTGCACCAATTTGCATTCCCACCAACAGTGCAAGAGGGTTCCCGTTTCTCCACATCCTCTCCACCATCTATAGTCTCCTGATTTGTTCATTTTGGCCACTCTGACTGGCGTGAGGTGATACCTGAGTGTGGTTTTGATTTGTATTTCCCTGATAAGGAGCGACGCTGAACATCTTTTCATGTACCTGTTGGCCATCCGGATGTCTTCTTTAGAGAAGTGTCTATTCATGTTTTCTGCCCATTTCTTCGCTGGGCTATTTGTTTTTCGGGTGTGGAGTTTGGTGAGCTCTTTATAGATTTTGGATACTAGCCCTTTGTCCGATATGTCATTTGCAAATATCTTTTCCCATTCCGTTGGTTGCCTTTTAGTTTTGTTGGTTGTTTCCTTTGCTGTGCAGAAGCTTTTTATCTTCATAAGGTCCCAGTAATTCACTTTTGCTTTTAATTCCCTTGCCTTTGGGGATGTGTCGAGTAAGAGATTGCTACGGCTGAGGTCAGAGAGGTCTTTTCCTGCTTTCTCCTCTAAGGTTTTGATGGTTTCCTGCCTCACATTCAGGTCCTTTATCCATTTTGAGTTTATTTTTGTGAATGGTGTGAGAAAGTGGTCTAGTTTCAACCTTCTGCATGTTGCTGTCCAGTTCTCCCAGCACCATTTGTTAAAGAGGCTGTCTTTTTTCCATTGGATGTTCTTTCCTGCTTTGTCAAAGATGAGTTGGCCATACGTTTGTGGGTCTAGTTCTGGGGTTTCTATTCTATTCCATTGGTCTATGTGTCTGTTTTTGTGCCAATACCATGCTGTCTTGATGATGACAGCTTTGTAGTAGAGGCTAAAGTCTGGGATTGTGATGCCTCCTGCTTTGGTCTTCTTCTTCAAAATTCCTTTGGCTATTCGGGGCCTTTTGTGGTTCCATATGAATTTTAGGATTGCTTGTTGTAGTTTCAAGAAGAATGCTGGTGCAATTTTGATTGGGATTGCATTGAATGTGTAGATAGCTTTGGGTAGTATTGACATTTTGACAATATTTATTTTTCCAATCCATGAGCAGGGAATGTCTTTCCATTTCTTTAAATCTTCTTCAATTACCTTCATAAGCTTTCTATAGTTTTCAGCATACAGATCCTTTACATCTTTGGTTAGATTTATTCCTAGGTATTTTATGCTTCTTGGTGCAATTGTGAATGGGATCAGTTTCTTTATTTGTCTTTCTGTTGCTTCATTGTTAGTGTATAAGAATGCAACTGATTTCTGTACATTGATTTTGTATCCTGCAACTTTGCTGAATTCATGTATCAATTCTAGCAGACTTTTGGTGGTGTCTATCGGATTTTCCATGTATAATATCATGTCATCTGCAAAAAGCGAAAGCTTGACTTCATTTTTGCCAATTTTGATGCCTTGGATTTCCTTTTGTTGTCTGATTGCTGATGCTAGAACTTCCAGCACTATGTTAAACAACAGCGGTGAGAGTGGGCATCCCTGTCGTGTCCCTGATCTCAGGGAAAAAGCTCTCAGTTTTTCCCCGTTGAGGATGATGTTAGCTGTGGGCTTTTCATAAATGGCTTTTATGATCTTTAAGTATGTTCCTTCTATCCCGACTTTCTCAAGGGTTTTTATTAAAAAAGGGTGCTGGATTTTGTCAAAGGACTTTTCTGCATTGATTGACAGGATCATATGGTTCTTCTCTTTTTTTTTGTTAATGTGATGGATCACGTTGATTGATTTGCGAATGTTGAACCAGCCCTGCATCCCAGGAATGAATCCCACTTGATCATGGTGAATAATTCTTTTTATATGCCGTTGAATTCGATTTGCTAGTATCTTATTGAGAATTTTTGCATCCATATTCATCAGGGATATTGGCCGGTAGTTCTCTTTTTTTACTGGGTCTCTGTCTGGTTTAGGAATCAAAGGAATACTGGCTTCATAGAATGAGTCTGGAAGTTTTCCTTCCCTTTCTATTTCTTGGAATAGCTTGAGAAGGATAGGTATTATCTCTGCTTTAAACGTCTGGTAGAACTCCCCTGGGAAGCCATCTGGTCCTGGACTCTTATTTGTTGGGAGATTTTTGATAACCGATTCAATTTCTTCGCTGGTTATGGGTCTGTTCAAGCTTTCTATTTCCTCCTGATTGAGTTTTGGAAGAGTGTGGGTGTTCAGGAATTTGTCCATTTCTTCCAGGTTGTCCAATTTGTTGGCATATAATTTTTCATAGTATTCTCTGATAATTGTTTGTATCTCTGAGGGATTGGTTGTAATAATTCCATTTTCGTTCATGATTTTATCTATTTGGGTCATCTCCCTTTTCTTTTTGAGAAGCCTGGCTAGAGGTTTGTCAATTTTGTTTATTTTTTCAAAAAACCAACTCTTGGTTTCGTTGATCTGCTCTACAATTTTTTTAGACTCTATATTGTTTATTTCTGCTCTGATCTTTATTATTTCTCATCTTCTGCTGGGTTTGGGGTGTCTTTGCTGTTCTGCTTCTATTTCCTTTAGGTGTGCTGTTAGGTTTTGTATTTGGGATTTTTCTTGTTTCTTGAGATAGGCCTGGATTGCAATGTATTTTCCTCTCAGGACTGCCTTCGCTGCGTCCCAAAGCGTTTGGATTGTTGTATTTTCATTTTCGTTTGTTTCCATATATTTTTTAATTTCTTCTCTAATTGCCTGGTTGACCCACTCATTCGTTAGTAGGGTGTTCTTTAACCTCCATGCTTTTGGAGGTTTTCCAGACTTTTTCCTGTGGTTGATTTCAAGCTTCATAGCATTGTGGTCTGAAAGTATGCATGGTATAATTTCAATTCTGGTAAACTTATGAAGGGCTGCTTTGTGACGCAGTATATGATCTATCTTGGAGAATGTTCCATGTGCACTCGAGAAGAATGTATATTCTGTTGCTTTGGGATGCAGAGTTCTAAATATATCTGTCAAGTCCATCTGATCCAATGTCTCATTCAGGGCCCTTGTTTCTTTATTGACCGTGTGTCTAGATGATCTGTCCATTTCTGTAAGTGGGGTGTTAAAGTCCCCTGCAATTACCACATTCTTATCAATAAGGTTGCTTATGTTTATGAGTAGTTGTTTTATATGTTTGGGGGCTCCGGTATTCGGCGCATAGACATTTATAATTGTTAGCTCTTCCTGATGAATAGACCCTGTAACTATTATATAATGTCCTTCTTCATCTCTTGTTACAGCCTTTAATTTAAAGTCTAGTTTGTCTGATATAAGTATGGCTACTCCAGCTTTCTTTTGGCTTCCAGTAGCATGATAAATAGTTCTCCCTCCCCTCACTCTCAATCTAAAGGTGTCCTCAGATCTAAAATGAGTCTCTTGTAGACAGCAAAGAGATGGGTCTTGTTTTTTTATCCATTCTGATACCCTATGTCTTTTGGTTGGCGCATTTAATCCATTTACATTCAGTGTTATTATAGAACGATACGGGTTTAGAGTCATTGTGATGTCTGTATGTTTTATGCTTGTAGTGTTGTCTCTGGTACTTTGTCTCACAGGGTCCCCCTTAGGATCTCTTGTAGGGCTGGTTTAGTGGTGACAAATTCCTTCAGTTTTTGTTTGTTTGGGAAGACCTTTATCTCTCCTTCTATTCTAAATGACAGACTTGCTGGATAAAGGATTCTCAGCTGCATATTTTTTCTGTCTAGCACACTGAAAATCTCGTGCCAATTCTTTCTGGCCTGCCAAGTTTCAAAAGAGAGATCAGTCACGAGTCTTATAGGTCTCCCTTTATATGTGAGGGCACGTTTACCCCTTGCTGCTTTCAGAATTTTCTCTTTATCCTTGTATTTTGCCAGTTTCACTATGATATGTCGTGCAGAAGATCGATTCAAGTTACGTCTGAAGGGAGTTCTCTGTGCCTCTTGGATTTCAATGCCTTTTTCCTTCCCCAGTTCAGGGAAGTTCTCAGCTATTATTTCTTCAAGTACCCCTTCAGCACCTTTCCCTCTCTCTTCCTCCTCTGGGATACCAATTATGCGTATATTATTTATTTTTAGCGTATCACTTAGTTCTCTAATTTTCCCCTCATACTCCTGGATTTTTTTATCTCTCTTTTTCCAGCTTCCTCTTTTTCCATAACTTTATCTTCTAGTTCACCTATTCTCTCCTCTGCCTCTTCAATCTGAGCCGTGGTGGTTTCCATTTTGTTTTGCATTTCATTTAAAGCGTTTTTCAGCTCCTCGTGACTGTTCCTTAGTCCCTTGATCTCTGTAGCAAGAGATTCTCTGCTGTCCTCTATACTGTTTTCAAGCCCAGTGATTAATTTTATGACTATTATTCTAAATTCACTTTCTGTTATATTATTTAAATCCTTTTTGATCAGCTCATGAGCTGTTGTTATTTCCTGGAGATTCTTCTGAGGGGAATTCTCCCGCTTCGTCATTTTGGATAGTCCCTGGTGTGGTGAGGACCTGCAGGGCACTTCCCCTGTGCTGTGGTGTATAACTGGAGTTGGTGGGCGGAGTCGCAGTCAGACCTGATGTCTGCCCCCGGCCCACCGCTGGGGCCACAGTCAGACTGGTGTGTGCCTTCTCTTCCCCTCTCCTAGGGGCGGGATTCACTGTGGGGTGGCGTGGCCCGTCTGGGCTACTTGCACACTGCCAGGCTTGTGGTGCTGGGGATCTGGCGTATTAGCTGGGGTGGGTATGCAAGGTGCATGGGGGCAGGAGGGGCAGGCTTAGCTCGCTTCTCCTTAGGTGATCCACTTCAGGAGGGGCCCTGTGGCAGCGGGAGGGAGTCAGATCCGCTGCCGGAGGTTTGGCTCCTCCGCAGAAGCACAGAGTTGGGTGTTTGCGGGGAGTGAGGAAGTTCCCTGGGAGGAACTGGTTCTCTTTGGGATTTTGGCTGGGGGATGGGCGGTCGAGATGGCGCTGGCGAGCGCCTTTGTTCCCCACCAAACTGAGCTCTGTCGTCCGGGGGCTCAGCAGCTCTCCCTCCCTTTGTCCTCCAGCCTTCCCGCTTTCCGAGCAGAGCTGTTAACTTATGACCTCCCAGACGCTAAGTCGCGCTTGCTGTGGGAACACAGTCCGTCAGGCCCCTCCGCTTTTGCCCGCCAGACTCCGGGGCTCTGCTTGGCCGGCGAGTCGCCCCTCCGCCCCGGCTCCCTCCCGCCAGTCCGTGGAGCGCGCACTGCCTCGCCGCCCTTCCTACCCTCTTCCGTGGGCCTCTCGTCTGCGCTTGGCTCCGGCGACTCCGTTCTGCTAATCCTCTGGCGGTTTTCTGGGTTATTTAGGCAGGTGTAGGTGGAATCTAAGTGATCAGCAGGACACACGGTGAGCCCAGCATCCTCCTACGCCGCCATCTTCCCTCCTCCTCCCCATTTAGTTTAGAAAGGATAATTTACACAAGCAAACAGCACCTCATAACTTGTCTTAAGCTAAACCTGGGATTTCTTTGAGAGACTTCCCAGGATAGCCAGGAACCATTCTTTACCAGACCAAAAATCTAAAAGCCACCTCTTACCCTTTTCACACTCCTATCACAATCAGAGCATTAAACACCAAAGAAAAACCACCTAATAACTTAATTATTAAGAACTTTACATTGTCAAGTCAAATTATTATTAGAGTGTCTAATATTGCCATGGAATGAATATACTTTCAGTAGAAAGATCAAAAATAGAGAAACCACTGTGTAGGTTACAGCACTCAACTTCATGTTTGCCTTATTACCAAAGATGTTTTTAAATGAGGTCACATTTTCAGAGATTTTAAAATGCCATATTTTCTTATTTCAACTTGTATTGGCTCTCAGAAAACTATTAAAAAGTAAGAGAACGAATAGAACTAAAAGTGATAAGAACTTCTTATTATTTGCTATAGAGTAGTATTACTTCCACATTTCTTCACGTCTGTCTTATTGAGACCTTTTGTTTAACTCTCTGCCCCCAGATTTACTTGACCCCATTATAGGACCTACTGCTGTCCCTTATTGTTAGTAAATTGATTGGGTTATCTGTTTTCAGCTTATACTGAAGTGAAATCTAAGGACCCTTCAAAAGGAGATGAACTTTCAAAAGAAGACTTACTTTATTTCAGTCAGCTTCATGGTAAATATCTGTTAAAAATGTATCTGTTTTGACGATTAGTCACTCATAGAGATCTTCCTGGCTTAAGTATTTTTTACCCAGCTACTATTAGTAAAATATGAGTTAATGGTACTTTATATTTCCTTTGTGCAACCATAACACTTAGCACAGTGCTAAATGCATGGTAAATACCCCCATAATATTTGACTGATTAAAGTGTGTTTTCGGTTTTCATTTAGGGAATGTTTATTCTACTGGAGGATTAGAAAATGCATTTTGTTTCTACTTATGTAGCAGAATTGTTCTACTTAACATCGCAGAGAATTGTTCTACTTAACATCGCAGAAATTTCTAAAATGTATCAGATCATTTTCATGCCTTGTTAAAATACAGTGGAGACAATAGCATCTTTGATGATTGAAGGTCATAGCTATTATTCAAACAGTGAATACTTATTATAAATCACTGTAGGTGTAGGAGACAGGGATGAATCTGTCTCCAAGACATAATTTGGAAGTGTTATGCACTTATTTTTGTGTCCTTTGCTTCTTTTTCATAAACATGAATGTGTTACAGAGGGATAAGTCCTGATTAATGTAGGTTTATAGTTACTATATGTTAAGTGTTTGAACACTAAGTTTGAAGAGACCTTACAAATCATCTAGTCAAATCCCTTAATTATATATAGATAGGGGCACTGAGGGCCAGAGAGAAGTGACTTGTGCAAGATTTCACAATGAGTTACTGTTACAGTCAGGACTGTAGCTCAGTCTTCTGACTTCCAGCATGCTTTTTTCCCTAATAATAAAAGTAATACAGTTTAGTTTGAAGTAGGTCACAGGGAAGAAAATACCGCCCCCCCCAGAAGTAAATAATATTTGTTAAACTTGGTATACTTTTAGATTTTTTTTTTTTCGTATAGATTCTCCCCAGTGTTCTTTCAACTATAAAAGCTTTTGAATACTTTGTGTTCTGATGATAGGAGGTCATGGCAGCTAAAATTGGTTTCCTGAATTGAAGAAAATAACATGTGCCTTTTTATATAAAATACTCTTTTACTTTCAAAAGGTATTTACTTATTAAATATTTTTAAAAATTCAATTGTTTTCCTTTCCTCTAGTTTCCCAGCCTATAAATGTGAAGGAAGCAGAATCACTAAAAAAGAGCCCTGAAAAAGGTACTATGATTAGGAATATCATTTAGTTTAAGTTACTGTTTATGTGAATAGTTAGTGGCAAAGGCACAAAGTGGATTCCCTTTAAAGGCTATTGATTTGTCCTGAGAGCTTTTTTGCTGTTTTGATGTCAGTTTAACAATTTAGTCTTTGTTGTCTTGATACTTAAGTCTCAGAATTTATAGTAAATAACCCATATTCATTTAATTTTACTATTTTGAAAATATTTAGGTTTTTTTTATTTTTTTTTTATTTTTTTTTCAACGTTTTTTTTTTTATTTATTTTTGGGACAGAGAGAGACAGAGCATGAACGGGGAAGGGGCAGAGAGAGAGGGAGACACAGAATCGGAAACAGGCTCCAGGCTCTGAGCCATCAGCCCAGAGCCTGACGCGGGGCTCGAACTCACGGACCGCGAGATTGTGACCTGGCTGAAGTCGGATGCTTAACCGACTGCGCCACCCAGGCGCCCCAGTTTTTTTTTTTAATTTTTTTAACGTTTATTTATTTTTAAGACAGAGACAAAGCATGAACAGGGGAGGGGAGAGAGGGAGACACAGAATCTGAAACAGGCTCCAGGCTCTGAGCTGTCAGCACAGAGCCCGACTCAGGGCTCGAACTCTTGGATCGTGAGATCATGATCTGAGCTGAAGTTGGACGCTTAACCGACCGAGCCACCCAGGCGCCCCGAAAATATTTAGTTTTAATTACAAGAGTAATAGATAATTCTTCTAAAAGAAATTTAAACAGAAGTCTTTATATTCCCACTGAACTCTACCCTGAAGTAAATGTGAAAACATTTTGTTCTGTATCCTTTCCAGACTTGTTTCTATGTATACACAAAGACATATAGACCTCTCTCTTTTATTAAAAAAAGAAACATTCCATAAATACTGTTCTACAATTTGCTTTTTCTATTTTGTGATATATCATGGATATCTTTTCATGTTAGTACATTTGGATCTGTCTTATTCTTTTTTAATGGGTATAGAGTATTCCATTGTTTGATTTGATCATGCCATAATTCAATAACTAGCCCAATATTGATGGACATTTAGGTTGTTTCCAATTATTTGTATTGCAAACTGTGTTGCAACAGACATTTTATACTTACATTATAGGATACTTTTATACATATTTCTTTAGGATAGATAAATTCATAGAAGTATGAGAATACTATGTCTAATATGCACATTTAACATTTTGATCAAGGCTGTCAAATGCATTAAAAAAAATCCATCATTCTTTTTATGTTTTTGAGTAACATTTAGTTAAAAAATAATGAATTGCCAAAGATCTATTTAAATTATGACACCTTCCCTAAGGTTCTGTATATCTACCTAGTTTTCCAATGAATCTTAAGTTATTAATAGTGACATTAATTATTGTGATTAAACTCTTCAAAGGAATGGATAAGTAGTGTTTTGAATTTTTTTAAGAAAAGCCACCATATAACACTTCAGAATCTGCATATTAAGAACATCATATAGAAGCTATTTTAAACTAAATAGTATGCATCAGAACATCTACATGAAATTTACATTGTCAAGCCAGGGTATACTGATTAATCTAAAATGCATCCTTCTTTGTCTCTCTTCACATCTTCCCTCGTCCCCAGCCTTCCCAAAGTAAAAGTTTTAGTTTAATAGAAATGGAATACGTATTCTGAAAGCCAGTGGATGAAATAAAAGGTAAATTCAGATAATTTCCTGGGTTATTAAAAGGTGGAATCTTATATCTCAATGAAATATCTTCCAATCATAGTTATTCCTTCTGAGATTTGGGGAAATACAGTGGGCTGTTCATTATGAAATGGTTTTATTCCACTCTTTCAGGCAAAGGAAAAGTTGATATTCAAGCATACCTAAGTCAATGGCAAGATGAGCTTTCTAAAAAAGAAGAAAGCATTAAGGATTTACCAAGAATGAATCAGGTATAGTATTTTCAAAGAAAAAAAATGCTAGGTTCTTGTTTGTTTTTTTATGAATGTGGGTGCATCCAACTTTAAAAATTGCTAACATGCTATTACAAAAATAGTTAAATAATTTCTGTATCATCTCTAAGTTTCAGATGAGCACAGAAGAGTAGGAGCAAAGTTTTAAATGATTTTCTACTTTATTTTTTTAATGTTTATGTTTTTATTTTGAGAGAGAGAGAAGACACATGCAAGTGGGAGAGGGGCAGAGAGAGAATCCCAAGTAGGCTCTGTGCTGACAGCTGACAGCGCAGAGCCTTACATGGGGCTCACCTCACAAACAGTGAGATCATGACCTGAGCCTAAATCAGGAGTCAGATGCTTAACTGACTGAGCCACCCAGGCACCCCAAAATGATTTTCTGCGTTAAGCATTTAAATGTATTTAGTTTCAGGATAGTTCTTCTGCTATGACAACATTTGTGACTTTAGAAAAGATGTATGTGTAAACACATATTTCAGTGTTTCCTATTTCCAGCTTTATTAGAAGCATTCATTTATTCAGTAAACATTTTTGTAGTGCCTACTAGATGACACCCAATGCTAGGTACTAGGGATAAGAAGTTAATAAAATAGGTCACACACTGGTGTCTTATCATCTTATATTTGTGCTCAAACAATACTACTACTACTTGACACAATTCTAAATCCATGTCTATCTTAAATACTGGTCATTCAGTTTATGTTCTTATGTTTTTTAAATTACAATCTGTTGGTTTATATACTGAAGATCCCCAGAATTTTACCAAAATAAGAACTGACAAATAACAGTATTCCTCATGGACTAGGTAATTTGGTAGCTGAATAAGTTTTTTTAATGAATCAGTATGGTATTTATTCTAAAATTTTTTATAAATAGTACTACAAACTAAGGAAGAAAAATAAAACTTAAAAGTTTGGTACTGTTTATTTTTATTAAGTATATCCTTTGTATTTGCTTTTTTATTTACAGATAGATTTTTCTAGTAGGATGGAACTCTTGTGTTAGAATCAGTTTTTCTTTTTAATTCTCAAATATCTATTAGCAACGTCTATGGATTATCTAGGGGCAACTAGCAAACAAACCAGTTTATTTCTCTACTTGGGTCCCACCTCAGCCTTTAAAGAGAAACATGTCTGGGGCACCTGGGTGGCTCAGTCAGTTAAGCACCTGACTTCGGCTCAGGTCATGATCTCACGGTTCATGGGTTCAAGCCCCATGTTGGACTTTGGGCTGACAGCTCAGAGCCTGGAGCCTGCTTTGAATTTTCCCTTTCTCTCTGTCCCTCCCCCACTTGCACTCTGTCTCTTTTCTCTCTCTCTCTCTCTCTCTCTCTCTCTCTCAAAAAATAAACATTAAAAAAGAATAATAATAATACATAAAGAGAAACATGTCTAAATGGGCTCTGTAGTACTACCTTGTACTACTACATAGTTCCCAAAACATTCTTCCATAATTTGTTGTCCTACTTGAGCTGCCCACTCTAGCCCTTTGGAGAGATCAAGGAAAACTCATCCTTAAGCCTTTTGTTAAGATTGGTTAATGAGGGGTGCCTGGGTGGCTCAGTCAGACATCCCACTCTTGATTTCGGCAGCTCACGTCATGATCTCAGGGTTGTGAGATTGAGCCCTGTGTATAGCTTTGTGCACACTGAGCATGAAGCCTGCTTGGGATTCTTTCTTTTCCTCTGTCCCTCCCCCACTTGTGCTCATGCTGTTGCGTGCACTCTCTCTCTCCCTCAAAATAAATAAATAAACTTAAAAAAAAGATTGGTTGGGGCACCTGGGTGGCTCAGTCAGTTAAGCGTTCCACTCTTGGTTTCAGCTCAAGTCATGGTCTCACAGTTCATGGGTTCAAACCCTTCCTTGGGCTCTGTGATGGCAACACGGAGCCTGCTTGGGATTCTCCCTCTCTACCCTCTCTGCTCGCTGTCTCACTCAAAAATAAATAACATTAAATTTTTTTTTTATGTTTTAATTTTTTTTTTTGAGAGAGACAGAGCGTGAGCAGGGAAGGGGCAGAGAGAGAGAGGGAGACACAGAATTTGAAGCAGGCTCCAGGCTCCAAGCTGTCAGCACAGAGCCCGAAGTGGGGCTCGAACTCACTGATGGTGAGATCGTGACCTGAGCCAAAGTCGGACACCCAACCGACTGAGCCACCCAGGCGCCCCAAAATAAATAACATTTTTTAAAAAGATTGGTCAATGAATGAACGATTCGCATGTGGGGAAATAGGAGAATTTGCCTATTTAAGAACCACCTAACATTGAGGGAATACTGGTAGGTAAGTTGCCCAGGAATTATTATATATATAATATACATATACAACGTACTGCTACTAGGCAACAAATGAGAAAACTTAAATGGAATTTTCTTGCACGGTTCATACCCATCTTTCTAGAACCAAGATTTTTTTGGAGATTAATCATTAGTTTTTGTAACTTCTGTGGTGAAGGTTAAATAGTACAAATTCCAAAAAAGAGACTGTTTACTTCTAAGTTCTCTTTCTTTTTGCTAAATGTAATATCAAATGTGGTATTTCTAACTTGTGTCTTTCAGTCACAATTCATTCAGTTTTCAAAGACTCTGTATAACTTATTTCATGGGGACCCTGAAGAAGAGTCGTTATATCAAGCCATTGCTGTTGTAACTAGCCTTTTGCTCAGGATGGAAGAAGTTGGAAGGAAACTACATAGCCCTACAGCATCAGCCAAAGAATTCTCTGGTACAGTCTGTGCTTCTGGAGGACCCAGTGAGGGGAAAACAGAGAGCCACTTGAAGAAAGATCCCTCCTCTCTGAGGGAAGAACCTCAGTGGTCATTTGCATTTGAACAGATTCTTGCGTCTTTGTTGAATGAACCAGCTTTGGTGAGGTTTTTTGAGAAACCCATAGATGTAAAAGTGAAACTCGAAAATGCAAAAACCTCTCAGTTAAGTTTCAGAACCAAGATGTAAATCTCTTTTAACAGGAATTGCCTGTCATAGACAAGTTTACTAAGATTCCTGTAGCTTTCAGCTTAATTCTTGGGAATAGGGATCAGGGATTTATCTTGTTACCAATATGTTTTAAGGTTTAAAAAAAAGATATGTGGAAGCACAATGATTCATTTCTTTGTGGTAATCTCTAATTTTTGATATTCTCCATTACAAATGAACTTTTTATAGTTCACATATGTAGTATCAGGGGAATATGCTAAATGTTACCACCAGAGGGCACTACCATATCACTTTTAGTAAGAAAATTACTAGTTTGTGCTGCTGTTTACATATGGATTAGTGATGATTTTGAAAATGTAATGTTATGTTTGAGTGTTAGTGATGCTGCCATGTCATCTGATAAACCCTACTTTCCAGATTGCCTCAGTTCCTATTATGATGCTTTAGAAATCCAGGCTCTTAGATCTATAGCCTTAATTATCTAAGTGATTACCAAATGGGGACCTCATTTTCAAGTTATCAAACTGAAATAATATTAACTTTTTGAAGTTAATCTCATTCATTTTTCTAATAATAAATGTTTTTTTTTAGTAACTTCTACATTCTTCCTACCTGAGCAGTTCAGCAGCTGCTGACTGATAAAAACAAGTCAAGAACAAGTCCAAAATTCTGGGCACATATAAGGAGAAACAATATTGGATTTAATTTTAAGCCAGATAAAGCCAGTCTCTTCAGAAGGGTTAAGAAACAATTCAGTTAAGTATATAGGTGTCTCATTAGACTGAGCAATTACTTGAAACACTGCTGTTTGTGGCATTTGTCTCAGAGTAGCTGTGACTGCTTTGGTTCTAGCTGTAGATTTTGAATTTTCACCAGTCATGTTTTAAGCTACATAAGATAGACTGAATTACTGTTTTAGTCTGGCAAGTTCATAAAGTACTTATGTTTAATGATAGTTAAGGTAATTGCTGGTGTCTGTTTAAAAAGTTTTGACCATCTATCTGATTTAGATGTGTAATTTCAATATTTTATGCTGCTTATATTTCAGTCATTACAGTGAAAGTCCATTTAGAGATAATGGGCTTTGTTAGCATTTTAAAGAAAAAAAGACAAGCAAACCATACCTGTTCAATCTTCTGTGCTGTTTTTGACAAGAGCAATTTATTAATAAATCGACTTAGGAAACTATGGGGAGAAGTTATCCAGTGGAGCTTCTTTCTTCACAAAAGGCTTTGGTTTTAAGCCCTTTGACTTTTCAGATGTGAAACAATAAAAGAGCAGAAATTCTTTAGAGTAACCCAAGACATTCTCCCTTTCTGGAAAGGAATTGGTATAAGTCAGCCTTTGACAAGAGTCCACTGTGAACAAGGCCTAACACAAAGGGTTTCATCACCACAGAATATGTTATTTTCAAAGAGATTCAAGAATTTTAATTGACCCTTTGAAAATTTCATAAATTGGGCTTGGCCAAACACTTACTAGTGTTATCTTTAAAATGATTTGGTTAACCTTTTCTAGAACATTATCACCTAAAGACAGAGTTGGTAAATAAGCATCTATGCCTTTTCTCAGAAATGATTTGCTGAAATGTGTTCAAATTTTAGACTTTGGTTAATAGTTTATACATAAACTATCATACATCTCTTATTTTGCAATGATTGTTAAATTATACTACATAGACTCTAGACTAAAGACATAAGGCTCTATGCTTATATACAAAGGCACTGTTGCACATACTTTGTTGAATATTTTGTCAGTTATATTTACAAAAAAGATACTTTCTAAGAGCATATGTTATTAATATTTGATATGATTTTAAAAAGTCAGAATATCAAAGATTACTAGGTATTGTATTTTAGCCTATATTCATTAAAATTGAATACTTAGATTTTTGAATTGTAAAATGATTGTAAATGCAAGTTAAAAAGGCAAACATTTATTTTCTGAGTCTGCAGGAGAAATAAGATGACTACATAGTTTTATAGCTGCTACCTTGTTAAGAAAATGAGTTCTTAATATTAAAAATCTTATGTAGTTGTGTTAAACTGCACCGCTGCATTATACCTTATGCATTAAATTAAATGTTATGAGGTGGCTTTACTTTATAAAAATAAATATTACAAATTATTACAGTAAACATGAAAAATTGTTTGCTTAAAGATATTACTGTTATTTATTATGATGTATTTTTGTTTATACTTAGTTATCACTTAAGGACTTCTATCCTTTATTAGTTAAGGTTAGGTTGCAGAGAACAGAATTCACTCTAATTAGTTTAGTTAAGGCAGGAAAAGATTTATTACCAGACATTAAGTGGCTTACAGAATTATCAAGAGGACTGGTCTAAATTGAGCTTTCAAGAACAACTTCCAAAACTATACCACAGAACCAGGCCACCAAGGGAGTTGCTAATTCTTCTACAATTAGGAAACTATTTCCTGCTACCATGATGAAAAGCCAACATTACAGCTGCTACTTACAGATCCATGCCCCACCTGCTATGATTTACACAGCAACAGAGATGCCAACCATCCCACTTCTCACCACCCACAAACTAGTGACTAAATTACAATAGAGCAAGAAAACATCTTCACAACCATGTTTACCAGCAGAAATGGCAGAAGCAAGCATAGCCTTTACCTCCCCCTCAGCTATTCAAGTCTCATGAGTATGCATGTGATTGGCCTATAATGTATCCAGAATCCTAGGGGCAAGGGAATCTGGAAAATACCCTTTTAGCTTTTTCGCCTCTGCAATACAAGAAGGCACATTGAGAGGCTAGAATGGACGTTGAGCACCGTATTTGTTTTCTATTGCTGTGTAACAAATTACCACAACACACATTTATTAATCTCACCATTGTAGTGGGTTAGAACTCTGGGCTCAGCTACGTGCTGGGTTTAGGCTCTCACAAGGCTACAACCAAGGAGTCAGCCAAGCTGTTCTCATGTAGAAGCTCAACTGGGGAAGAATTGACTTCTGTGCTCACTTAGGCTTTTGGCAAAATTTATTTCCTTATGGTTATAGGTCTGGAAGCCCCAGCTTCTTGCTGGTAGTCAGCTAGAGGCTGTCCTCAGCAACTAGAGGCTTCACTCAGTTCCTAGCATCTGCCTCAACTTCTTCAGGCTGCCCAAAGTTCCTTGCCTTGGCTTCCCCAAAATGGCCACTTAGTCTAGTAAAGAGTGTCTCTAGAATGAGAGTATCTTCTATAATGTAATCTCACAGTGGTGATAATCTCATCCCTTTTGCCATATTCTGTTGGTTAAAGAGAAATCACAGGTCCTACCCACTCTCAAGGGGAGAAGATTACACAGTGGCATGTATACCAGGAAGCAGGGATCATAGGGAGTGCACCATAGAGTCTGTCCACTACAAGCACCTGTGTTATCTACCTCTTTTACCATGCATCGTACCCTTCTTCACATACTCACACATAACAGCTAATAGCATCAATGGCAGGCTGCTGCCTGTCATAACATAAATCCTCAAACAAAAATACATTCATTCTGTCTCCTAAGGGAAGTTTCGAGTTTCTATTGGTCGTTTGGATCCATAGATGAGTGATATCCACTTGTCCTAATTCAATCCCGATCCCATCTTGATATCCTGTATCATGTGAACTAAAAAGTTAATTACCATTAAACTCACATTATATAAAACAGTAGAGGAAAAGTAGGGAAATAAACTGATTGTTATATATAATTGTGTACCTTAAAGGAAAAGGGAGAAACTAAGGGTAGCTAATGTAGTCCTCATTTCTGCAACTGGTCATGAGGCCGTAGTTGTGTGGTTTTCTTTTAATTATCATACAATAAATTAACTTATTTTTGCTGTACACGCCTATAAATTTTAACACAGGTATATATTCCTGTAACCATCACCACAATTAGAATACAGAACAGTTCCATTGTCCCCCAAAACTCCCTCATGCTGTTTATAGTCACATCCATGCTCCACCCAACAACCACTTGTTTTCTGCCCACCATGTAAAAGACCAGATGTTTACTTTCCCAGAATCCCTACCTCATGTAGCCATGTGACCAAGGATTGATTAATGAGGTGCATCTGCCTGGAATTTCTTAATCTATCTCAGAGCAGGATGGAAAGTGGAGAATACATTCTGGTGGCAGTAGCAGCATCTTCACATTAACACTCTGGTTCTGAGGTGGGACTTAAAGTGCTTTTGGATGCCCAGACTTTAGTCTCCCTTTTGGGTGGGGGGAGCTTCATAGTGGATCCATGAGCTTAACAGTTCAATAAGTCTTTTTTTTTTTCTGCTTTTACCAACCATAATCCATTTCTTTGGCTATTTAAAGTAAGATTGATACATGTGACACTGGGAGCTCTGTAGCACTGGATCCCTCAAAGCAACACAAGCAAATTATCCCCGTAGCTACATTCCTCGGCTTAAAATCCTCTCACAGTATACTGCAGATGATTTATCTAGCTTTTTAAAAAATTCTGTTTGGTGGGGCGCCTGGGTGGCTCAGTTGGTTAAGTGACCGACTTCGGCTCAGGTCATGATCTTGCAGTTTGTGAGATCGAGCCCCGTGTCGGGCTCTGTGCTGACAGCTCAGAGCCTGGAGCCTGTTTCGGATTCTGTGTCTCCCCCTGTCTCTACCCCTCTCCTGCTCATGCTCTGTGTCTCTCTGTCTCTCAATAATAAATAAATGTTTAAAAAAAATTGTTTGGGGGGCACCCGGGTGGCTCAGTCAGTTAAGTGCTGACTCTTGGTTTCGGCTCAGGTTATGATCTTGGGGTTTTGTGAGTTCAAGCCCCACATTGGGCTCTGTGCTGATAGCACAGCCTGCTTAGGATTCTCTGTCTCCATCTCTCTCTGCCCCTCCCCCACTCATGCTATCTCTGTCTCTCTCAGGATAAACTATAAAAAGATTTTTTTAATCCTGTTTTGGATTAATGATTAAATTTTGATAATCAACTCATTCTCCAAGATCCATATACCCTCTGCACAAGCCAAACAGGCAAGTTAAATGAGGATGTCCTACAAATCCCTCTCCAACCTCCCATATAACCACACACATCCTTCATGTGTTGGGGGGGGCACTCATCTCTGATTTCCCCAGGGATACAGTATTGACAGATAAAGCAAACCCTACTTGGCCCTTCCTACCATAAATAGCCCTTACTACACTGGTCAGGGAGCAAATGTGGTAGATCTGTCAGTTGCTGAGTATGGCTATTGTAAATATACATTCATTAAGAAATAATCGTGTGATTGTTTGCAGATCCACTGGACCCATTGTGGATGGATTCAGTATAAAATTCTGTCTCTTGACTCCGTAAGCCCTGACTCTGACTAGTGGATGACATTATATTCTCAGTGGCCCTGGATAAGTGTGAATTCAGCATCAGTGTCCAATCTTTGAAAAGTATGGGTATTTCCAGTTGCCCAGTCATGGTTACCCTGATAAATGGCCACAGGCCCCTCTGGCTAGAAAGAAAAAGGAAGGCCAGAAAGAACATTTGCTACATGCTTACAGTATTTTAGTGTCCTTCCTCAAGTGTACCTCGCTTACCCTTCAAGGGTCTGGGTATGTGAACTGACTCAGGCTTGCAAACTGAGTGGAGGCCACGAATCTCCATCACAATGACTTAAAGTAGATCTCTGTTCTCCAGACATATATTTTGGCTATACAGATCAAGTAAAAGTTAGTAGGCTGCTCATTTATTTCCAAAAGGAAACTGAAGAACAATTAGCCACTACCAAACTTCTCTGCAGGTCAAAACATTCAGATTACATCTCTAGCCATATTTCTATCACGTTAGCCATGCTCACCCCATATCTTGTCATTAAGTGTTGCTGCTTGGTCTTTGCCATTCTAGAATCCCATTATTCTCATTGAAATTAGCAAAGTCCTTTCACTGGCCATGTCTCCCACCTTTATCCCTGGCCTGCTGAAGACTACCGCTGTAGCATGTGTCAAAAACAACAAGGCTCCTCTCATCAATATATTTTTCACTGCCTTGGGGGAAGAGAACATCCCCTGGGTCCTTTTGGGGGACATGGTTAGGAGTAGGTTAGTGGGTCATATATCATAAATGTACTCCAATGTTTCTATTTTCTTAAGTTTTTGGAGTATTTACTCTATATTATACCAAGGACCAAGGCATATCAACTTCATTTAATATGGGCTAATTTTCAGCCTTGGCTTCAGTTAACAGCAAAAAAAGAGCCACTTCCAACTGGGCAAGCTAGTAATTGAATCCAGAATCTCTGGTAAGTATTCAGGTGTTGATCTATTTGTCCCAATGTAAAATTACATCCCTTCCTCCAATGTATAGTTTCCTCAAAATACATTCCTACACATATTCTGCAGATTTCTGCCATAATGAATTAGCAAAAGGTTGCAATTATTTCCTCCCTGTTCAGACTTGTATTTGTACCCTTGGAGCCTTCTGTGACTTAACTCTAGTTATAGGTCTCGAAGCAATGAGAGATGGTAGGGGTGGTACCTGATGAAAATTGACATCCCCTTGCAAGAAGCTTCAGGATGTTCAAACAAGGCAGAACCAGCCTCATCGAATAGCATACTTCCACTGGCAAGTAAGGCTCATTGGTGAAGTACCTAGAGTCATCTGAACTCACTCAAATATCCCCATTTCTATTCTAGGGGTCTCCCTGTGATCAAATACCCTTAACTTTCATAAAAGTGACCTGACAAGACTGTGAGTTCAGCATATGTTGTAATCTAATAATCCAAAGGGTCAGACTTTAATTTTCAGCTATGTCAGTTCTATGTCAACAAACAGGAGATTGACATAGACAACAGAAACTCATAGTCCTCTGTTCTTTGAGCTTAGAATTTAAATCCTGAGATTGCCATTTCATTTCTTAAACCTCTAGAGCACAGTTAGAAATCCCACTCCACAGTTTTTGGGTTTATCATTAATGCCAAAATAATCTGTAGTAGCATCTAACTGGTCCATCAAGACACTTCATTGTAGATGCCCATTTGTGATAATTTGATTGGTTCACCATTATGCTCCATAGACTACCAACATCCCATCTAATATTAACAGTATCATCACTGCTTTCAAATGCAATCAGGCTATCTAATAACTCTTGAGTTTCCCACTTTCTTGAAATGCTATTGCCTTTAAGCACTCCTGGTACTACATTCTTTATTGGTCAGGGTTCAGTTTCAGAGAACAGAAGCCCCTCTGGCTAGTTTAAGGAGAAAGCAATTTATTACATGGTATAAAATGGCTTAGAGAATCATTTAGGAGAGCTATAGAAACAGATGCTAAGCTGAGCCTTCAAGAATGACTCTCAAAGCCACATCACAAAGCCAAGCCATCAAAGAGTTGCTGTCTCTCCATAAGGTCAGGAAACCTATGGCTCCAGAACCATGTCACTATTGCCACGATCAGGAAGCCATTATTATTGCTATTAGTTCCAGAAACATACCACGTGCAATACAACTGGCACCAGCAAAATGGGTGCCCCATCATTGCCTCTTGACTCTCATGTAGTTAATAACTAGACCAGGGGACCTCTGTTAACCCTCATGAAGAATAAACAAATCAACCACTGTGCTTCTCAGTACAGGCAGCAGAAATAAAGCAAAAGCCATATTCTGCCTTCTAAATCTCATGCCCATGCATGTGGTTAGCTGAACCTAAGTCATATTCAGAACTTCAGCTGCAAGGAAGTCTGGGAAGTGTGTTTCCATGTGTACTTTCCATCATCTGCATTTACAGGATGACACTCTAGGATGCAGGTGGAGTGGAGCTGAACACCAAGCTACCGTATCTACCCTAGCCCCCAGAAAAAATTTAGTATATTTGTCTTGAATGCCAATTCCAGGATCACAGGAAGCTTAGAGTTCTTTCTGTGACTTTGTCTCTGTTTTCTTACATTTCTCTAAATTGTTTTCTGTTTCTAAATGCACACAGGCTTTCTGAGGCCTCTAATCAGAACCTAGCCCCAAACGCCACCCCCCTCACCATCTTCTAAAGGAAATTGAATCACACTTAAGCATATGATGATTTATGTATTTTTTCCTCAAGATTTGTGAAGTAATACGGGAGAAAGGCCATATCAAGGACCACATAGCCATCTGCCCTTTCACTGGTCTGCAGTCTTTTTCCTCACTTTCGCTTTAAGCTGATTTCTCAAGTTCATAACCTTCCACAAATCCCCACTCTTCACACATGACTCTCTCTGCCATATGGAGCATTTTGAGAAGCATAGTACACTCCCTCTGGGCTATTTCTCATGGATGGTGAAGCCCACCAGTCGTATGTACATTTTCTTTAGGCTTCCCTGATATTCCAATGAATAAAGTAGTTTTTCATTTCATTATTTATTTATTTTATTAATGGTTATTGCTTTTTTTTTTTTTTTTTTTTTAGTTTTTGAGAAAGAGACAGCAAGAAAGAGGGAGAGGGAGAGAGAATCTTAAGCCAGCTCCACGCCTGGCACAGAGTGAGATCATGACCTGAGAAGAAATCAAGAGTCAGATGCTTTAGCCAACTGAGCCACCCAGATGTTCTTCTAATTTGTTAATCTTGTGTTTTATGAAGAGTAGCTTATTTTCTCATGTTTTCAAAACGAGTAAGAAAAGGAAAAAGAGCCAAGGACCGAGTCACGTTATACAACACATGAGAAATATTTTGTTCTTTGCCACCTCAGGGAATTGGCTTTTTTTTGTGTCCTGTTATTTCAGTAATTTATTGAGTTGTTACCTATTCTCTGGTGACTGATTAATGGTATCCTAAGCATCTCCTTTTAACTAGTGACACTTGCTCACTTCCTTGCTTACCACTACTGGAGGAAATCTCCACACATGATTAAAATTGAAAATTGGGATTAGCTGTGGCTCTCTTCTTCCTGTTTAGACTACTAATTTTTAGATGCCTGGGGTAATTTTTCTCTCCTAAACCAAGACCTGAATCAACAATATGAAAGTGGATGAATTCTAAATACTGGCTTTTGTCTGGTTACCAATTTGTAAAGAACAGAGAAAAGCAGAAGAAAACAGCAGGACTGAAATTGGCATCCACAAAGTTTCTATCCCTTTTCTCCTTAATTTCTCCACAATTTCCCTTGGCATATATTTCAGTGAGAACTAGTTCCTCCTGCCCAGAAGTTATGTACCACCCATTTCTGCTCTCAGTGTAAGATCCTGTTCTGACTTAAGTAGACAAAAACATATTAGCCAATGCTTTCTTTTTTGTCAAATTTATTAGATCTTTACATGATAAAATAAAAAAAAATTATTGAGAAGACAAAGCTATATTGATGGGGAATAGATCAGTGGCTGCTGGGGGTTAGTGGCATTGAGGGTGTGATTATAAAGGGAATTTGGGGGGATGGATGAAACTATTCTGTAATCTGATTGTAGTAGTGGGTACATGAATCTATACATGCATTAAAACTCATAGAACTGAACACCAAGTGAAAAAGTCCATTTTACAGTATAATTTAAGATAAAATTTTTCAAAATAAAACATTTTTTGCACTGCACAGGGTGTATCTAAAAAGGTACATAAGATGCACATTTTGGTGATTTCCTTTGAGAAAAGGCAACTGGATAGATGGAAAACAGGTTGGAGAAATATCCTTATTCCTGTGTTTACCTTGTTGTGTTTTGGATTTTTAAAATATTTTTTAATGTTTATTTTTGAGAGAGACAGAGACAGAGCGTGATCAGGGGAAGAACAGAGAGAGAGGGAGACACAGAATCCGAAGCAGGCTCCAGGCTCTGAGCTGTCAGCACAGAGCCCGATGCAGGGCTCAAACTCACCAACCGTGAGATCATGACCTGAGCCAAAGTCGATGCTTAACTGACTGAGCCACCCAGGCGCCCCTGTTTTGGATTTTTAAAAATAATTTATTTTATTAAATTATAACAAGTATACATTTAGATGAATTATCACCAGGTTGCCTGGGTGGCTCAGTTGGTTAAGCGTCCACCTTCCGTTCACGGTTCGTGGGTTCGAGCCCTGCTTCGGGCTCTGTGCTGACAGCTCACAGCCTGGAGCCTGCTTTGGATTCTGTGTCTCCCTCTCCCTCTGCCCCTGTCCTGCTCGTACTCTGTCTCTGTCTCTGTCTCTCTCTCTCTCAAAAATAAATAATAAACATTTTTTTAAAAAATAGATGAATTATCACCAAGTGAACATACCCATGCCACCAACCCTCTGGGCACAATATGGAATATTGCCAGTACCCCAGGATCCACCCTCCTGCCCCCTACCATCCATTATTTCCTTCTCTTCTCCCCAGAGAAAACCACAATCCTGACTTCTAAGACCACACATTAGTTTTACCTATAAAATTTATATAAATGCAATCATACAATATGTATTCTTTTGTGTTCAGCTTCTTTCACTCAACATTATGTTTGTGGGATTCATTCACATAGTATATCAGCAGTTCATTTCCTTTTATTATGATGTGATATTTCACTGTATGGATATATTGTAATTTTTTAGTCCATTCTACCATTAATGGATGTTAGGGTTGTTTCCAGTTCTGGAATATTATAAATAATGTAGTTTCAAGCATTTTTATATTTCTCTTTTTGTGCCCATATTTATGTATTTCTTTTGGGTATATCTTTTACATGTCTAGGAGTGGAATCTACTGGGTTGATAGGGTACATACATGTTCAGTTTTGATATATGCCAAATGGTTTCAGGTGGCTGTACCAATTAACACTCCAATCAATCATAAATAAGAGTCTGGTAGTTGTGTATCCTCGTCAATGCTGGAATGGTCTGCCCTTTTTCATCTTAGCCATTCTGGTGAGTGTATAATGTTATCTCGTTGTGGTTTAAATTTGCATATCCCTGATTATTTCTTAAAATAAACTCTATTGAGGTATAATTTACATACAAATTAATGCACTCGTTTAACGTGCATATTTTGATGAGTTTGACAAATTTATACAATCATACCACACTCAAAGTATAGAACATTTTAACCACCCTACAAGTCCCCTTGTTCCCCAACTGGAACAACATCCCCTACCCCCATAGCCAGGCAACCCTTGATCTGCTTTCTGTCATTTATTAAATTGATCTTTACTAGAGTTTCATAGAAATTGAGGCACATAGTAAGTTCTCTTTTATGTCTGCCATTTCTTGCTCAGCATAATGTTTTTAAGATTCATCTATGCTGTTGCCTACATCGGAAGTTTATTCTTTTTAGTATTCCATTAGCATGAATATTCTGAAATTTGTATGTCCATTCACCTGTTCATTGTCATTTTTTGTTGTATCCAGTTTTTGGCTCTTATGAATAATGTAGCTAGGAACATCTGGGTACAAGTCTTTTTTTGCTATTTTGTTTTTTAAGTTTATTTATTTATTTATTTATTTATTTAATTTATTTTTTCACTATATGAAATTTATTGTCAAATTGGTTTCCATACAACACCCAGTGCTCATCCCAAAAGGTGCCCTCCTCAATACCCATCACCCACCCTCCTCTCCCTCCCACCCCCCATCAACCCTCAGTTTGTTCTCAGTTTTTAACAGTATCTTATGCTTTGGCTCTCTCCCACTCTAACCTCTTTTTTTTTTTTTTCCTTCCCTTCCCCCATGGGTTTCTGTTAAGTTTCTCAGGATGCACATAAGAGTGAAACCATATGGTATCTATCTTTCTCTGTATGGCTTATTTCACTTAGCATCACACTCTCCAGTTCCATCCACGTTGCTACAAAGGGCCATATTTCATTTTTTCTCATTACCACGTAGTATTCCATTGTGTATATAAACCACAATTTCTTTATCCATTCATCAGTTGATGGACATTTAGGCTCTTTCCACAATTTGGCTATTGTTGAGAGTGCTGCTATAAACATTGGGGTACAGGTGCCCCTATGCATCAGCACTCCTGTATCCCTTGGGTAAATTCCTAGCAGTGCTATTGCTGGGTCATAGGGGAGGTCTATTTTTAATTTTCTGAGGAACCTCCACACTGCTTTCCAGAGCGGTTGCACCAATTTGCATTCCCACCAACAGTGCAAGAGGGTTCCCGTTTCTCCACATCCTCTCCAGCATCTATAGTCTCCCGATTTGTTCATTTTGGCCACTCTGACTGGCGTGAGGTGATATCTGAGTGTGGTTTTGATTTGTATTTCCCTGATAAGAAGCGACGTTGAACATCTTTTCATGTGCCTGTTGGCCATCCGGATGTCTTCTTTAGAGAAGTGTCTATTCATGTTTTCTGCCCATTTCTTCACTGGGTTATTTGTTTTTCGGGTGTGGAGTTCGGTGAGCTCTTTATAGATTTTGGATACTAGCCCTTTGTCCGATATGTCATTTGCAAATATCTTTTCCCATTCCGTTGGTTGCCTTTTAGTTTTGTTGGTTGTTCCTTTGGTGTGCAGAAGCTTTTTATCTTCATAAGGTCCCAGTAATTCATTTTTGCTTTTATTTCCCTTGCCTTTGGGGATGTGTCGAGTAAGAGATTGCTACGGCTGAGGTCAGAGAGGTCTTTTCCTGCTTTCTCCTCTAGGGTTTTGATGGTTTCCTGTCTCACATTCAGGTCCTTTATCCATTTTGAGTTAATTTTTGTGAATGGTGTGAGAAAGTGGTCTAGTTTCAACCTTCTGCATGTTGCTGTCCAGTTCTCCCAGCACCATTTGTTAAAGAGACTGTCTTTTTTCCATTGGATGTTCTTTCCTGCTTTGTCAAAGATGAGTTGGCCATACGTTTGTGGGTCTAGTTCTGGGGTTTCTATTCTATTCCATTGGACTATGTGTCTGTTTTTGTGCCAATACCATGCTGTCTTGATGATGACAGCTTTGTAGTAGAGGCTAAAGTCTGGGATTGTGATGCCTCCTGCTTTGGTCTTCTTCTTCAAAATTCCTTTGGGTATTCGGGGCCTTTTGTGCTTCCATATGAATTTTAGGATTGCTTGTTCTCGTTTCGAGAAGAATGCTGGTGCAATTTTGATTGGGATTGCATTGAATGTGTAGATAGCTTTGGGTAGTATTGACATTTTGACAATATTTATTCTTTCAATCCATGAGCAGGGAATGTCTTTCCATTTCTTTATATCTTCTTCAATTACCTTCATAAGCTTTCTATAGTTTTCAGCATACAGATCTTTTACATCTTTGGTTAGATTTATTCCTAGGTATTTTATGCTTCTTGGTGCAATTGTGAATGGCATCAGTTTCTTTATTTGTCTTTCTGTTGCTTCATTGTTAGTGTATAAGAATGCAACTGATTTCTGTACATTGATTTTGTATCCTGCAACTTTGCTGAATTCATGTATCAGTTCTAGCAGGCTTTTGGTGGAGTCTATCAGATTTTCCATGTATAATATCATGTCATCTGCAAAAAGCGAAAGCTTGACTTCATCTTTGCCAATTTTGATGCCTTGGATTTCCTTTTGTTGTCTGATTGCTGATGCTAGAACTTCCAACACTATATTAAACAACAGCGGTGAGAGTGGGCATCCCTGTCGTGTCCCTGATCTCAGGGAAAAAGCTCTCAGTTTTTCCCCATTGAGGATGATGTTAGCTGTGGGCTTTTCATAAATGGCTTTTATGATCTTTAAGTATGTTCCTTCTATCCCGACTTTCTCAAGGGTTTTTATTAAGAAAGGGTGCTGGATTTTGTCAAAGGACTTTTCTGCATTGATTGACAGGATCATATGATTCTTATCTTTTTTTTTATTAATGTGATGTATCACGTTGATTGATTTGTGAATGTTGAACCAGCCCTGCATCCCAGGAATGAATCCTGGGATTGATCATGGTGAATCATTCTTTTTATATGCTGTTGAATTCGATTTGCTAGTATCTTATTGAGAATTTTTGCATCCATATTCATCAGGGATATTGGCCTGTAGTTCTCTTTTTTTACTGGGTCTCTGTCTGGTTTAGGAATCAAAGGAATACTGGCTTCATAGAATGAGTCTGGAAGTTTTCCTTCCTTTTCTATTTCTTGGAATAGCTTGAGAAGGATAGGTATTATCTCTGCTTTAAACGTCTGGTAGAACTCCCCTGGGAAGCCATCTGGTCCTGGACTCTTATTTGTTGGGAGATTTTTGATAACCGATTCAATTTCTTCACTGGTTATGGGTCTGTTCAAGCTTTCTATTTCCTCCTGAGTTTTGGAAGAGTGTGGGTGTTTAGGAATTTGTCCATTTCTTCCAGGTTGTCCAATTTGTTGACATATTATTTTTCATAGTATTCCCTGATAATTGTTTGTATCTCTGAGGGATTGGTTGTAATAGTCCCATTTTCATTCACAATTTTATCTATTTGGGTCACCTCCCTTTTCTTTTTGAGAAGCCTGGCTAGAGGTTTGTCAATTTTGTTTATTTTTTCAAAAAACCAACTCCTGGTTTCGTAGATCTGCTCTACAGTTTTTTAGACTCTATATTGTTTATTTCTGCTCTGATCTTTATTATTTCTCTTCTTCTGCTGGGTTTAGGCTGCCTTTGCTGTTCTGCTTCTATTTCCTTTAGGTGTGCTGTTAGATTTTGTATTTGGGATTTTTCTTGTTTCTTGAGATAGGCCTGGATTGGAATGTATTTTCCTCTCAGGACTGCCTTCACTGCATCCCAAAGCATTTGGATTGTTGTATTTTCATTTTCGTTTGTTTCCATATATTTTTTAATTTCTTCTCTAATTGCCTGGTTGACCCACTCATTCTTTAGTAAGGTGTTCTTTAACCTCCATGCTTTTGGAGGTTTTCCAGACTTTTTCCGGTGGTTGATTTCAAGCTTCATAGCATTGTGGTCTGAAAGTATGCATGGTATAATTTCAATTCTTGTGAACTTATGGAGGGCTGTTTTGTGACCCAGTATATGATCTATCTTGGAGAATGTTCCATGTGCACTCGAGAAGAAAGTATATTCTGTTGCTTTGGGATGCAGAGTTCTAAATATATCTGTCAAGTCCATCTGATCCAATGTCTCATTCAGAGCCCTTGTTTCTTTATTGACCGTGTGTCTAGATGATCTATCCATTTCTGTTAGTGGAGTGTTAAAGTCCCCTGCAATTACCACATTCTTATCAATAAGGTTGCTTATGTTTATGAGTAATTGTTTTATATATTTGGGGGCTCCGGTATTCGGCGCATAGACATTTATAATTGTTAGCTCTTCCTGGTGGATAGACCCTGTAATTATTATATAATGCCCTTCTTCATCTCTTGTTACAGCCTTTAATTTAAAGTCTAGTTTGTCTGATATAAGTATGGCTACTGCAGCTTTCTTTTGGCTTCCAGTAGCATGATAAATAGTTCTCCACCCCTCACTCTCAATCTAAAGGTGTCCTCAGGTCTAAAATGAGTCTCTTGTAGATAGCAAATATGGGTCTTGTTTTTTTATCCATTCTGATACCCTATGTCTTTTGGTTGGTGCATTTAATCCATTTACATTCAGTGTTATTATAGAAAGATACGGGTTTCGAGTCATTGTGATGTCTGTATGTTTCATGCTTGTAGTGATGTCTCTGGTACTTTGTCTCACAGGATCCCCCTTAGGATCTCTTGTAGGGCTGGTTTAGTGGTGACAAATTCATTCAGTTTTTGTTTGTTTGGGAAGACCTTTATCTCTTCTTCTATTCTAAATGACAGACTTGCTGGATAAAGGATTCTCGGCTGCGTATTTTTTCTGTTTAGCACACTGAAAATCTCGTGCCAATTCTTTCTGGCCTGCCAAGTTTCAAAAGAGAGATCAGTCACGAGCCTTATAGGTCTCCCTTTATATGTGAGGGCACGTTTATCCCTTGCTGCTTTCAGAATTTTCTCTTTATCCTTGTATTTTGCCAGTTTCACTATGATATGTTGTGCAGAAGATCGATTCAAGTTACGTCTGAAGGGAGTTCTCTGTGCCTCTTGGATTTCAATGCCTTTTTCCTTCCCCAGTTCAGGGAAGTTCTCAGCTATAATTTCTTCAAGTACCCCTTCAGCACCTTTCCCTCTCTCATCCTCCTCTGGGATACCAATTATGCGTATATTATTTCTTTTTAGTGTATCACTTAGTTCTCTAATTTTCCCCTCATACTCCTGGATTTTTTTATCTCTCTTTCTCTCAGCTTCCTCTTTTTCCATAACTTTATCTTCTAGTTCACCTATTCTCTCCTCTGCCTCTTCAATCCGAGCTGTGGTGGTTTCCATTTTGTTTTGCATTTCATTTAAAGCGTTTTTCAGCTCCTTGTGACTGTTCCTTAGTCCCTTGATCTCTGTAGCAAGAGATTCTCTGCTGTCCTCTATACTCTTTTCAAGCCCAGCGATTAATTTTATGACTATTATTCTAAATTCACTTTCTGTTATATTATTTAAATCCTTTTTGATCAGCTCATGAGCTGTTGTTATTTCCTGGAGATTCTTCTGAGGGGAATTCTTCCATTTGGTCATTTTGGATAGTCCCTGGAGTGGTGAGGACCTGCAGGGCACTTCCCCTGTGCTGTGGTGTATAACTGGAGTTGGTGGGCGGGGCCGCAGTCAGACCTAATGTCTGCCCCCAGCTCACTGCTGGGGCCACAGTCAGACTGGTGTGTGCCTTCTCTTCCCCTCTCCTAGGGGCGGGATTCACTGTGGGGTGGCGTGGCCCGTCTGGGCTACTTGCACACTGCCAGGCTTGTGGTGCTGGGGATCTGGCGTATTAGCTGGGGTGGGTATGCAAGGTGCATGGGGGAAGGAGGGGCAGGCTTAGCTCGCTGCTCCTTAGGTGATCCACTTCAGGAGGGGCCCTGTGGCAGCGGGAGGGAGTCAGATCCGCTGCTGGAAGTTTGGCTCCACAGAAGCACAGAGTTGGGTGTTTGCGTGGAGTGAGCAAGTTCCCTGGCAGGAACTGGTTCCCTTTGGGATTTTGGCTGGGGGATGGGCGAGGGAGATGGCGCTGGTGAGCACCTTTGTTCCCCACCAAACTGAGCTCTGTCGTCCGGGGGCTCAGCAGCTCTCCCTCCCTTTGTCCTCCAGCCTTCCCGCTTTCCGAGCAGAGCTGTTAACTTATGACCTCCCAGACGCTAAGTCGCGCTTGCTGTTGGAACACACTCCGTCCGGCCCCTCCGCTTTTGCCAGCCAGACTCAGACTCGGGGGCTCTGCTTGGCCAGCAGGCTGCCCCTCCGCCCCGGCTCCCTCCCGCCAGTCCGTGGAGCGCGCACCGCCTCTCTGCCCTTCCTACCCTCTTCCGTGGGCCTCTCGTCTGCGCTTGGCTCCAGAGACTCCGTTCTGCTAATCCTCTGGTGGTTTTCTGGGTTATTTAGGCAGGTGTAGGTGGAATCTAAGTGATCAGCAGGACGCGCGGTGAGCCCAGCGTCCTCCTACGCTGCCATCTTCCGGCTTCCATCCTAAGTTTATTTATTTTTGAGAGCACGTGCATGCCAGGGAGGGTCAGAGAGAGGGGGAGAGAAAGAATTCCAAGCAGTCTCCTCACTATTAGAGCACAGCTGATGTGGGGCTCGATCCCATGAAAAGTGGGATCATGATCTGAACCAAAATCAAGAGTCAGGCGCTTAACCGACTGAGCCACCCAGGCACCCCAGGTATAAGTCTTTTTGGAAACATTTTCATTTCTCTAGGATAAATACCCAGGAATGGGATTGACAGGATAACTTCATAAGGAACTTCCGAACTGTTTTCCAGATTAACTTTTTGCATTCTCACCAGCAATATACGAGAGCTCTGATTGCTCCACATTCTTGCCAACATTTGGCGTTCTTAAATTTTGTCTTTTTAATTTTGGCCATTCTGGAAGGTGTGTAGTAGTATTACATATTGTAGTTTTAATTGGCATTTCATTGATGACTAATGAAGTTCAGCCTCATTTAATGCACTTACGGGGGCCATTCTTGCATCTTCTTTTGTGAAGTCTGTTAGAATCTTTCATTGATTTAAAACATTTTTAAAATCAGCTTTATTGAATTGCAAGTCACATACAGTAACATTTAATGATTTTCAACAGTGTGAGGAGGTTTGAAGAAACTTTACACTCGTTATAATCACCGCTGCAATCAAGATAAAGAACATTTCCATTAGCCCAAAAAGTTCCCCCAGACCCCTTTGAAGCATCCCTTTCCCTCCACCCCCGGCCCTTTGCACCAACCCTGATCTGCTTTCTATCACTATGGTTTTAGTTTTGCTTTTTCTAGAGTTTCATACAAATGGAATCATACAATATGTAGCCTTCTTTTATTTTATAGAATTTTATCCTTAGTTTTTATATACTTTTTAAAAACAGCTTTATTGAGATACAATTTACATACTGGGAAATTCATCCATTTTAAATGCACAATCTGATGAGTTTTAGTAAATTTAGAGAGTTTTACAACCATCATCACAATTCAGTTTTAGAACATTTTCATCATCCAAAAAAGAGAGTTCTTAATCTTCATTCCCACTGCCAGCCCCAGTAACAACTAATCTACTGTCTATCAACTTGTCCTTTCTGGCCATTTCATATAAATAGAATCATGTGACACTTGGTTCCCTTTCATTATTGCATAGTATTCCACTGTATGGATATATGACAATATGTATATCTATTCAATTGAAGTGCATTCAGATCATTTCCACCCTTTGGCTATTATCAGTAATGTTGCTGTGAACATTCGTGCTACAAATTTTGCATGGTCATACATTTTCATTTCTCTTGAGTATGTACCTAGAAGTAGAATTGTTGGGTCATATGGTAACGCTATGTGTAACATTTTGAGGAACTGCCAAATAATTTTCCAAAGTAGCTGCTCCATTTTACATTTCCACCAGCAATGTATGAGGTTTCCAACTTTCCATATGCTTGCCAACACTTGTCTATCATTTTTATTGTGGCCACTCTAGTGGGTGTGAAGTGGTATCCATTGTGGTTTTAATTTGCATTTTCCTAATGTCAAATGATGTTGAGCATCTTTCCGTGTCCTTACTAGCTGCTATGGACTGAATTGTGTCCTCCCAAAATCCATGGGTCTTGTCCAATTGAGACATAGCAATTGACCCAGGTGTAGGTCTGCATCACTGCATGGCCTGAAGAGGTGGCTGAGTTGCGTCCACCTAGAACCTCCTTTTTGGGCCCTAGAAGCTCCTAATTGCCCTGTGTGGTATTTGGGTAGCCAGCATTCTTTTTTTCCTGCCACACCAGACAGCAGGAAGCTTGCTGAGGGTTTCTCTGAAGCCTGGCAGAGTTGGCCCTGGAGACCCTGAGGCTGGCCCATCCGGCTCAGAATGGCTGCCACTGCTGTCATCAGATCGTGGGGTGTGGGGGTGTGGTTCACTGTTGCTTCTGGGTCTAAGCCCAGCCAGTGGCAGCCATGAGAGGGCTCTGGGTCTCTGCAAGACAGGGCTTGCAGCCTGCCCCTTTCCTCCCACCCCCGTTCATGCATCTCCACTTCTCACTGCCCATTCTTTTTTTTTTTCATACTGTATCCCTGAAATCCAGTATGTATTTCACAGAGTACATCTGAACTTGAACTAGCCACATTTCAAGTACTCAGTCATCATGTGTGGCCAGTGGCTACTGTATTGGACAACACAGTTCTACAGCTTTACCAATTTTTGTCTACTTACTCTGCCATTTACAGGAAGAGGTATGATAGAATTGTCTTATGGCTATGGATGTATCAACTTTTATTCCTATCAAGTTTTGCTTTAAAATTTTTGAGTCTAGGGTACTGTGTACATTAGAATTTTTAACTTTTATCTTTTCCTGATGAATTGAATCTATTGTCATTGTGAAATGATTCTTGTTATCTCTAGTTCATGCTTCTTGCATAAACCCCTTAAATCTCTTCCTGACTTATTTGCTATTGCTGTATAATTGAACGCTCCGTATATTGTTGACCTTACATGCCATTATTATTGTTGATTTATACAATGTTTACTTAATATTTACCAACAGATTTACTGTTTTTATTGTTCTTTATTACTGCTTGCATGTCTAAGCTGCCATCTTGATCATTTGTATTTGATATTTCTTTTAGTATGAATCTGCTGGTGATAGATTTTTCTCAGTTTTTGTTTGTCTGAAAATATCTTCAGTTCACCTTCTTTTTCTAAATTTTTTATTATGAGATAATTTAGATTCACATGCAGTTGTAAGCAACAGTATAGAAAGAGCCCATAATACCTTTACCCAGTTCCCAATGGTAACATCTTTCATGAACATGGTACAATATCACAATCAGGAAATTGATATTGATTCAATACACTGACCTTATTGAGATTTCTCATTTTAATTGTATTCATGTGTGTGTGTGTGTGTGTGTGTATTTCATTCTATGCAATTTTATCCCTTGTAAGGATTCTTGTGACCACTGCCATGTCCAGATACAGAGCAGTTCTATATCACAAGGCACTCTGAGGCTACCCTTTTACAGCCACAGCCACATACCTGCTGCCCACCCCAGCTCCTAGAGACCACTATCTAGTTTCCTTTTCTAAAATTTTATCCTTTTAAACATTATATAAATAGAATCATATAGTATGTGACCTCCAGGGATTCGCTTTTTTCATACATCACAATTCTCCGGAGATTCAGCCAAGTTGTTATGCATATCCACACTTAGTTCCCTTTTATTGATGAGTAATAGTCCATGGTATGGATGTGTTTCAGTTTGTTTAATCATTCACCTGATTGAGGTACATCTGGACCATTTCCAGTTTGGGGATAGTATGAATAAAGCTGCTATGAGCATTCATGTACAAGTTTTTGTGTGAACATACATTTTCATTCATCTGGGATAAATCACCAAGAGTCCAATGGCTGGGTTGTATGGCATGTACATGCTTAGTTTTGTGAAAAAATGCCATTCTTTTTTCTCAGGGTGGCTATACCATTTTACATTCTTGCCAGCAATGTGTAAGTGATCCAGCTTCTCAACATCCTCTCTAGCATTTGGTCTGGTCACTATTTTTTTTATTTTAGCCAATCTGAGAGGCATGTAGTGATATCTCACTGTGGTTTTAATCTGAATTTCCATGATGGTTAATTAATTATGGCCTGAATTGTGCCCCCACCCTGCCCCAAATTTGTATGTTGAATTCCTAACCCCAGTACCTCAGAATGTAACTGTATTTGGAGATAAGGTCTTTAAAGAGGTGATTCAGTTAAAATTAAGCTGTTAGGGTGAAAACCTAATCCAGTATGACTGATATCCTTATAAGAAGAAAAGGAATCACCAGAGGAATGTGTGCATAGAGGGACGTCCATGTAAAGAGCCCGCAAGAGAGCAGCCATCAGCAAGCCAAGGAGGGAGGGCTCAAAAGAAACCAACCATGCCAACATTTTGACCTTAGACTTCTAGCCTTCAGAACTGTAAGAAAATAAATTTCCGTTGTTGAAGCCAGTTTGTAGTGTTTTGTTCTGGTAGCTGTAGCCAGCTAATATAGGTAATGATGTTGAACATCTTTTCATGTGCTTGTTTACTATGCGTATATCCTCTCCAATGAAATGTCTCTTTCATGTTTTTCGCCCATTTTCTAATTGGATTGTTTGGTTTTTGACTGTTGAGCTATAAGGGTCCTTTTTGTATTCTAGACACGAGTCCTTTGTTGGCCATGTGGCTTGCAAATATTCTCTCCTAGTATATAGCTTGTCTTTTATGTAATTCATAGGATTTTGATGAGGTCCAATTTATCCATTTTTGCTCTATGCTATGGTGCTTCTGTGTCAAGTTTAAGAATTATCTGACTACTTGTAGATCCCCCAATGTACTGCTATGGTTTTCACTAGATGTTTCATAATTTTGTGTTTTACGTTTGCCTGTTATCCATTTTGCATTAATTTTTGCACATGGTGGGGGCTGGGGCTGAGGTTCCTATTTTGCCTCTGCATGTTGGGTTGTTCCAGCACCATGTTGTGGAAAGGCTCTTTCTTCATTGAATTGCTTTTGCGCTTTTGTAAAGAATCAATTGGATGTACTTGTGTGGGTGTGTTTCCTTCACTTTTGAAAGAGATTTTTGCTGGATATCAAATTTGACTCTGCGTTTTCATTTTTTAAGACGTTTCCAGCTGTTTGACAATATCTTCGCCTTGTCTGTTGGCTTCTATGGTTTCCATTAAGCTATCAGTGTTACCATTGCTCTTTTGAAGTTAATCATCCTTTTTTCGATGACTGCTTAACCCTTAACTTAACTGTCTAAAAACAGTGTAAGCTCTTAAAGCAACATTTGGAAAAAAAGAGAACATGTGGTAAAATCACATCTAATGTTACCATCCTAACCCAACCCCAGATTTGCACTTTCAGATACTGGTTTTTGTAAACACTTTTAATATGGCTAATTCTTTCATCCCCTGCCTATTTCTTTTAAATCATACACTCTTCTGTATGCTTTCAGTTGTGGTGTCTCCAACTGCAATGTAATATTCTTGAATTCACAAAAATAGATATAAGGAAGACTTACAGACATCTACATTTATAATTTTTACCTTCCTTCTATTCAATAGTAAAATCCCTTATTTTCCTTTCAACTAACTCTTCATGGAACTATTTATGGTTTTGTATATGTCTAAGAGGAGAAAGGTACACAAGTGTATAATATATTGCACAAAGACTAATATCTCCACCTTTCCCTTTTTTAAAAGTAAGAAGAGGGGTGATTGTGTGGCTCAGTTGATTAAGTGTCCGACTTTGGCTCAGGTCAGGAACTCACAGTTCATGAGTTTGAGCCCCGTGTCCGGCTCTGTGCTGACAGCTCCGAGCCTGGAGCCTGCTTCGGATTCTCTCTCTCTCTCTCTCTCTCTCTCAAAAATAAACATTAAAGGGGCGCCCGGGTGGCTCAGTTGGTTAGGCATCTGACTTTGGCTCAGGTCATGATTTCATGGTTTGTGAGTTCAAGCCCCATGTCAGGCTCCGTGCTGACAGCTCAGAGCCTATATCCTGCTTTGGATTCTCTGTCTCCTTCTCTCTCTGCCCCTCCCCCACTTGTGTTCTCTCTCTCTCTCTCTCTGTCTCTCTCTCTGTCTCTCAAAAATAAATAAATGTAAAAAAAAAATTTAAATAAACATTAAAAAGAGAATTTTAAAAGTAAGAAGAAGCTTTCTTACTTTCAGTAATTTCATTTGTATTCTCATGACTCTGCCTTCATTTTACTTTTTGTTTCAGCAAATGTTTTGGTCAGTTGGACTTTCTCCTATGATTTTGAGGGTGTTCTTGTGCCTGTGGTAACTCTCATGAACTATTTGTAAGTTTTTCCACCATTTTAGAGAACTTTGTTTTAATTTCCAGTATCTTTTTGGAATTTTAATAGCATGCGTCCATAAAGTGGCTTCTAGAAAAAAAAAATGCACTTTCCTAACACGCTGAGTACATTCAGAGTGACCTATGTTTATTTTACTCAAATGGGCACGGAGCCTACCTTTGGAGAAATAGTATAACTGAAGATTCTATAAGCCATTACCAATGGCAACTGTCAAAAGTCACTACTCCCAGCCATTCAAGCAGAGCTACTGCTTCCCAATTCACAGTTTTGTACAAAACAGAGCCCCTTTGACAGCTTCCCCAAGTTGAGTAGGAAACAGAGTATCCAGGAAAGGTTGAGCAGACAGAAAAACGGAAATATCTGAGCTAACTCTAGGAGTGAAGCCATGAGCTTAAGTTTCTCCTGTGATTTTCCCTGAATGTCTTTTCTGCCAGATCTCCAAGGGTTTTTCTCCTAGAAATTTCTTGGGCTTGTGTCTATGTTTTGAAACGCAGACTATTATACTGAAGTTCCTTTCATGGTGCTTATTAGAATACAATTATATATAACATTTTACAACTTTCAGAGTGGTTTCGTCATATAACTATCCACTCAAACCTCATTTCCAACAAAGCTATGATGTTGATAGGCTAAAGACTGTCCCCATGTTAGAGATGAGGAAACTAGGTCAGTTGTCCCAGATGTTACAGATAACAAATGACAACACCTGTACAGGTACCTGAGTCAAGTCTCCTGATTCTGATGTTTTTCCTTTCCCACAAAAATTGCCCCTACTTCAGAAAATATGCAATAGCCATGAATAAAATCTGATAATTTTACAAAGAATGGATTTTTATTTTAAATTTTTCTTACCTGTGGAAATTGCTCCTCAGTTTTCCAAATTGATAATTTAGTTTGAATGGATCTGTTTGAGCAGGGGAAATGTTCAGTCTTAGCCCAAGACAAAGCCCCTGCTCCCAGGCTAACAATTTAACTACATAGGTCACTTCTGAGTGTCCATGAAAGAGCTTCCTACAAGTTCAATATAGAATTTGAATTCAAACTGAACTTCCTCCCCAGGGAATCAGAGATCAGTGGAAGGTGAGAAAAAGACTTGGACAAGACCGACCCTAGGCAAACCTTCTTAGGTGTTGCGGGTTCAAGGAGGAGTTTTCAGGCCTGAATCCTACCACTCACCCTTCTCAAAGTTTTCTTCTCAGAATGCTACAGCCCAAGGAACAATTAGCAGAACAGCAGGAAAATGTCATTTATTAACAAAGGCTTGACTTGAGAATTCAGCATATGCTTGGTAACCCCTCTCTTCTTCTATCTTTATGCTGCAGGGTTCTACAGTTTAAAAAAATGGATTGGAAAATGCAGCTTACGCTATTCCCTTCCCTCTGAATCTGAGAGGCTAAGAACTGGTCTGACCTAAAAACCCAGAGGTGGGGGAAGTGGCTGTATAGATGTAGATCACTTTTCACTGTGATGGTCTTGCTCACTGATGAGAGGTGACCTTCATGATTCATCTCAGACCAATCAGATGAGTAGCTCTCATGTAGGAAGATCTAAGAAACAGGTATATCAAGCACCTGGAATTGTGGGTGAAAGTATTTACTCTCCACCATGGACCAAAGTGGAAGGTTAAAAATGTTCCTCTTCTCTAAAGAGAAAGAGAGAGACAGAGAGAAAGAGAGAAGGAAATCTTGCTGTTCCACATATGTCTATTGGGGAATGGATTTCAATGCTGGCTCCCTCTCTTAGGTTGCCATGGCGATGAGAGCATCAAAAGCAAGTGACAGCAGAAAAAGAAAATCAGTGCCACCCAGAGATCCAATGCTCTGGGGCAGAAGTAACAAGATTCTCCCTTCAGCAGAACCAAGCTTGGCTTCGGTGTCACATAGAGGCTGAGGAGGGGGTCTTTGCACTCAGTGATGTGTTATCCCAGTAGCGCCTGTGCTGTTGCCAATGTGCTAGAGTGAGAGTGGGGCAGCCCCTGGTACTGACAGTCATGCCTGCCTCGTCTACCCCCAGAATCATGTCAAGCAACAGAGAGCTATTAACAGTTTGCAGTGCCTGCAAACAGGCAGTGCCATCAGCACGCATGTTCGTGGCACATATCAACACTTCACAGTCTTTGTACTAAGGACAGAGTTGGCCTTTTGAGCCCCTGACAGCTGCGTCCAACATGAGATGATTGAATAAATCAAGTTGGTTTTTAGTACAGGACAAAAGTTAATTTTTCAGTATCGCATGCAGTGTGGCTGGGGAGATAATGCTCACCTCTCCTCAAACCTGTCAGCAAACATTTAATTGTATTCTTGGTATGTGTTGGACATGTGTCAGTCTTGGGCCACATGTCCTGGTAGTTTGCTGCCCTTTCTTTTAGAAGAATAGTTTGATCGTATACTGGGGCTTCAACTTGGCCTCAGTAGAAGCAGGAAACCTGTCGTCAGAGTGCAGTGCTGTGGCCTCTGAACAATAAGCCATGTCCCAGGCTATTGATGCTTCATGTTTAGCTAGAGCTCAGGGCCCTGGGCAGTTGCAAGGGTTGGTGGAAAAGCACCGAACTCAACACAAGACTCTGGGGTCCAATCTTAACTTTTGCGCTGACTTGCTGTGCAACATTGAACAAGTCACTTCTGTTCCCATCTTCAATTTCCTCATTGAAAATTGGGAACATATGGGGAGTATTAAGAGATTCGAATGAAATTGTGGATCTAAAGCTGCTCTGAAACACATAAAGAGACTGTGTAAAGCAAGCTTATTAACATTCACAAGATAGTGAAGGACAAAGATGTACAGTCCAAGATTCTTTAAAAGTATATATGGAGAGGGTCCCTTGGGTGGCTCAGTCGGTTGATTCTTAATTTCAGCTCAGATCATGACCACATGGTTCCTGAGTTCAAACCCCACTTTGGGCTCTGCACTGACACTGCACAGCCTGCTTGCGATTTTCTGTCTCCCTCTCTCTTTGTCCTTCACCCGCTCATACTCTCTCTCAAAATAACTTCTTAAAAAAAGTATAAAGTTTGTGTGTTTGAGCCCCACATCGGGCTCTGTGCTGATAGCTCAGAGCCTGGAGCCTGCTTTGGATTCTGTGTCTCCCTCTCGCTGCTCCTCCCCCATTCATGCTCTGTCTCTCTCAAAAATAAGTAAATGTCAAAAAATTAAAAAAAAAAAAAGTATACATGGAAGAAAACACGTGTCTTCGTCCAGGTCTTGCACACAAGCTTTAGGTGAGTGTCTTGACAGTGCCTACCTTGGGGCAAGACAGTGTACCTGGGGGTATCCAGGATCAAATACAGCAAGATAGAGAAGTCAAGAAGAGTCAAAGATGAAACTGCTAAGATGGTAAGATGTGTCAGAAAAGAACAGTGCTTGAGGAGTTAAGATGGGAGGGAGGAGTTAAAAAATAACAGTGCTATATATATCATTGTATCTCACATCTACAATGTGCCATGTACTCTGCTAAGTCCTTTACATGTATTATCTCATTTAATCCTTACAGTAACCCTGTGAAATTAGTATTATCTTTATCTTACAGATGAAGAAACAGGCTTAAAGACTAATGTGCTATTTTTCCCATGGTCACTTAGCTAGCAAGGAAGAGAACCAGTACTTGAACCCAGGTCCAGTGAGACTCCAGAGCCTGTCCCCATAACCACCAGGTGCTGAATTGCTGACTGTAGAATCCTCTGGGTAGGTGGGCCTCGGTATCCTAGTGCGAAAGGTCCAGGCTCAGGCCAGGGCTCAACCACTAGGGGACAGTGCATCTCCTGCTGTTACTAGATCCCAGGTAACTTGCTGGGGCCTTGGAGGGAGCTGGCTGTTCTCTCCCCCAGGGGTGGAAGACTTCGGGAAGAGCCCAGAGCCTGACTCCAGCTTGTTCTTACACTTTCCTTCAGTTCCCTTTTAATTTACACTTGGCCCCAAGCCCCGGTGTCCCCCGTGATGGGAATAGAAATGCCTTTGCACAGTAGTTGAAATTCTCTTCCATGTATGGCCCAGGAGAGCAGGTGAGCTGTGTGTGCCCTTATGGCACTTGCATGACTTCTCTAGGGAAATCAGTAAAGGGTAGGAGGAGCTTAGTAGGAGCCAGGACTCTGTAGCTACATTGCCCAGGCTGTCCCCTCAGCTTCCCAACGTCCTAGCTGTCAACATCTCTGAGCCACTTTCCTGTGAATATGAGGATAGCACCACCTACCTTGCTGGGGTTTGGTGAACCTTGTTCGGGATAAAGCATGTGTGGTGCCGAGCTCAGTGCCCGGCGCACCACCTCGGCCACTGGTACTTCCTCCCTCTGGGCCCAGACTCTTCAGCCAGAAAGAAGCATGCCCAGCAGGGGTCTATTCCACTCAGAGGCCACACAGCACTACGGGGCAGGAACAGAAGTCCCTCATTAGCCCCTGACCCCTGGTAGCCCTGTGCCCGAAGAAGCCCAGCTTCTGTGGGAACCTGCCACTGCCCGGGAGGAGGCCCCCAACGTCCCTCCCTCGGTGACATCTTTCAGCATCTGTCAGTTTTTCCTGGCTCAGAATTACTCCTAACCTCTGACTCACTTCTCTCCAGCCAGAACTGAAACTTTTTCTCTTCCTGCCCTCCCACAGATATAATCCTTCACCAAGCCTGTAGATTTCATCTCCTGAAAGCACAGGGTTCTGGAATGAGACAGAGGTGAACCCTGGTCCTGCTGCTTATCACTGGGGTGACCTGGGACAAGTATTGTAATCACTCAAAAACTGGCTCAGCCGTTTATGAATTGTGTTACCTTGAGCAGATTCCTTAATCTTTCTGAGCCTCAGTTTCCTCATCTCTGCTAGTACTTATAATTTGGGATTGTTGTAATGATTAAATGAGATAATACATGTAAAGTGGCTGGCACTTAGAAAGTGCTGTGGATTACCAGTGGTGTGATTTGGGGCAAGTTTTTTTTTTTTTTTTTTAAACCACTCAAAGGCTCAGGTTTCCTAACTGTACCCATCCCTCGGGGTTGTTATATGAAATGAGTTAATCCTTGTAAGGTTCCTAGCCATGTGCCCAGTCCATAATAAGAATTCAATAATTATCAGCTGTGTGACTCTTATCCTCCTAGCCACCCCATTGCCTTGTACCTTCTGGACAGGGCTAGCTTAGTGGTGGAAGAAGGCACTTTCCCTATCCAGAGGGGAAACCTACCCCTAACCCACCTACCCACCTACCCACCTACCCCCGACTATGCCTGCATGGTTATCTAATAGGTAGTTTGTCTTCTTTCCTCCCTAACCGCCTGGTGTAAAATGGTGGCCTGAGTTCCCTATTCTGCCCTGTCAGGAACCTGGTGTTGCCTACTGTGTTTTTGGCTTACTTCCTGCTGGCAAGTCTCAACCTCTATGCAAGCACACAAACCCAGGTACAAAAACCTTGCTCTTAGTTTTTCTCATGCATAAGTGGGCATAATAACTGTGCCTATTTCCTAGGATTATTGTGATTATAGTGCCATAGATCTTGGGTGTAATAATACAAATAGCAAGTATCTGGCAAAGAGTGTGGTGACTACCACTTACTGAGTACTCACTCTTTCCCAGGGTTTTTCTTTTTTGTTAATGTTTATTTATTATTTTGAGAAGGAGACAGAGAGAGGGAGAGTGAACAGGGGAGGGTCAGAGAGAGAGAGAGAGAGAGAGAGAAAATTCCAAGCAGGCTCCACACAGCCAGTGCAGAGTCCAATATAGGGCTCAAACTCACAAACTGTGAGATCATGACCTGAGCCAAGACCAAGAATTTGATGCTTAACCAACAGAGCCACCCAGGCACCTGACCTCTTTGCCACGGTTTTGTACCTGGGTTTCTGTGCTTGCATGGAGGTTGCTACAAGCCTTCCCACCTGGGAGTGAACAAAAACACAGTAACAGACACCAGGCTCCTGACAGGCCAAAACAAGGAACTAAGCCACCTAACGACCTTGTTTGGGATTATGACTGGCAACAATTTTGAAACAGGGGCCTGAAGCAGAAAGGAGACAAACTGCCCACTATTACCACACAGGTTCAATTGTGGGGGGAGGGGAGAGATGGGGGTTGGTAGTACCCACCTGGGTAGAGAAGAGGGCTTTCTTTGCCTAGAGACAGAGGAAAATAAGCAGAGAGCTGACAGCTGAGTTGACACATGAGTGGGGTGGGCCTATGGATAGAGCCAGCATTTGGCAGATATGGGAACCTGAACACAGGTACACTGCCTCCAGATATGGGATTTGAACACAGGTACACCTGCCTCCAAAGCCCATGCCCTTAGTCATTATAATATTAATGTATGGCACAGAGTAGGTGCTCAATATTTAATGAAGGAAGTCATAAAGCTGCCTCTTTCTGGAAAGTGTTCGTCCTCCTTGTTTACCTGGGCCCATCCTTCAAAGCCCAGCTCAGATGTAGCCTCACACTCAACTGACGTGCCCTCTCTCAGTTGCTCTTGAGTGGGGGAAATGGGAGGCATTAGTGCTGGAGTGAAGAAGTATAGGGCACTAGGATGGGCCAACTGAGAGAGCTGGAGGAAAGACTCTGAGTTTTGCACAGAGAGCTGTCTCCTGAGTTTGTGTACCGGATTTGAAGTTGCCATAAGTACTGGATACACCCATGACAAAGTAATTCACACTGGGCTCTCATTAGTCATAACAGTGAATTCCAATCACTTAGCAACCATGTGTGGGGAGGGAGGTTGGAAGCCATTTCAGGGGCAGGGGACTGGGAGGGAAGGTAGATAAAATGTCTGCCACTGACCAATAGCACGTGTGCAATAAGGAGGAGGAGGGGAGAAAAAGTGAGAGGAGCTCATTCTGAGTTAAGAATTAGTGCTCCAAGGGCTTTAGGGTCTTTAAGCCCCTGGGGATTTAGGGATTTGTAATTCTATGCTATATAATACCCTAAAACCAAGGATATTGGGATTCCAAGGATTTTAAATGCCTACAACCTATGGCACAAAGACTCAAGCAATTTTTGAGCTATGAAATGCTGGCAGCTTAGGACCCAAAACAAGGATTTTAAATGGAACACTGGACATGTTAAAATACTAATCCGCCTTCGGCTTCAAATCAATCTTGTTTTAACCCTTGGGACACCAGTCTCCAAACCATCTTCCCAACAGTCTAGGGATTCCCGAAGGTGCCTCACAGAGGGGTGGAGAGAGTTAGTTTACAGGAGAGAGGACAGCAGGGTATGAATTCTGCATCAGCTATTGTGCCTTCTACCAGGGCAACTCCCTCTTCATTTGGTTTGTATATTGGGCTTCTGCATTCCATTCAAAAGAAGGGTGTTCCTGCTAAAGCACAAAAAATAAGTTTTGAAACCTCTGTCCTATGAAAAAGGGGCCAGAAACCTGTAGAGAGTGGCCCAGGAAGCCACATTTGACCTCTTTTTAAAAAAAAAATCACAAAGATTCTTCTACTGGTAAACCAAATGGTGCCAGAGAGATCACATGGATCAGGATAAATTATCCATTAGTTGAGTAAAGCAGTCATTAGCCGACTCTACAGATAAGCTCATGTCTGTTATAAAATTAATAGTAATCACTACTACAGCTATGATTGTGATGACTACCATCATTTACTGAGTGCTGTTACTATGTGCCAGGGCTGTGCTAAATACGTTACATCTATTGTCTCTTTGAATCCTCACAACAACCCCTAAGAGGAAGTATTACTTTCTCCATTTGACAGATGAGGATACTGAGGCTGTGAGTGGATAAGTCACTTGCCCAAAGTCATACAGCTAGCACATGGTAGTTTCTGCTTTACTTATAAGTAGAAACAGGATGGACTAAAAGAACTACAGTGGTCAAAGGTCAACTGTCTGGTGGACTTCATTAAGGAAATAGGTTAAATCTTGACCAATAGATGGCACCAATATGTGTTTGGTGGCCTGCTCAAAGTCTGTCCAAGGTCAGGCACTTCCCAGCTAGGGCTCAGAACTGAAGCAGCCTTTCTTAAGTGGAAGGAGGAGGAGATATGGCCAGCATTTTGTTCTGGAGTCAGATGATGTTCCCTAGCCCTGTTTGTAGCTAAACAAAGATATGGGAAGCTACCAAGTGGAGGGACCGAGGCAGTTCTTTAAGAAGACCTGAGAATGTTTTTCCTTCAACATTTCCTGGGTATGTTTGTCCTTTGTGCCAGGCAGCATGCTGTGTGATAAAGTCAAAAGGGGTTATCAAACACAGCCCCATCTTACTGCATAGGAAGAGAGGCAGATGCTATGGCAGAGGAGGTACTGAATATATGGGGACGTCCAACCTGGACTGGAAGGTGTAAGGAGGCTCCTCACAGGAACGTGTCTGGGCTAGTCCTATTGGATGAATGGGAGCTTACAGACATACAAAAGTGTTGAGGCATTCCAGACAGTGGCTTAAAGTCATAAACGGTGTTAGAAAGCATGATATGTTCAAGGACAGATAGCATAGGCTTCAACTGTCAAGAGATGAGTCTGAAGAGACAGGCAAGAACCAGGCTGTTGAACAGCCTAGAATATCAAATTAAGGACTTGGTTTGTGAATATATGAATAGAGAAGCCCTAGATTCTCAAGAGCATCTGTGATCAAAATAAAAAAAAAAAAAGGATAAATCCAACTGTTGGGGAGTCAAGGAAGAGCCATGGTAAGGTTTTACACAGGGGCACATGGTGTGACCTGGTGGCCAGTGAGGAGGGTAAATTGCAAAGGGACCTGCCAGAGGCAAGAACATTAGTTGGCGTAATTGGGGCAGGAGAGGCACGAAGACCTGAGCTGTGGTAGATACAAAGGGAATCGAGGAGATAAAGTTTACAGGGGGTTAGTAACCCTCTGATCCCCCCCCAAAACCGGCATATGCTTATCTCCAAAGCTCAACTGAGGCTGTACCTCTCACTCTTCCCCTCAGCCATCCTCCCAACTTTCAAGCTGCTTTTTGGGGGGCCTTTTTGCTACTTTCCTAAGCTGCCTTTGAAGTTTAATCAAGCCTAACTGATTTCACAAGTTGACAGAGAGAGCCTGGCCCCATGCTGGGTCCCTGGCCCTATATTCCCATGGAGTAAAATCTGTCAACTGACCTCAGGTAAGGCAATGAATTGGCCTTGAGCTGTTCTCTGACCCTCTGCCTGTGGCTTCACAACATGGGCATAGTTCAGTTAAGAAATCACAGTTCCAGGAAAAGAGCACACATCATCTAGTTTATTTTTCTCCTGATTAGTTTCATACCAACACACAGACCCCAATCGATAGCAGGCAAAATGGAGGGAGGCCCTCAAAGCAAGCTGATTTTCTAGATGCCCCTTTCCTTTCCTGCAAGGCCCATCAGAGAGGTGCCTCAACTTTACTTGTATCTGATGGTTGTATCCCTGGAGGTGAAGCCAGATGTCAGGCTTTCTGTGGGGAGACAGGACTCTGTGGCCAGCTGGAATGCTGGGGAGTCAAAGATTCCCCCCGCCAGCAACAAAGAGTAACTGTTCCTCTCCACATGGGCATGCATTGTCTTGATCTGCTTCCAGGGGACTTCGGAAAGCAAGTCTTCCCCTAGAGCTCCTTGGACCTTCTCACTCAACACAACAGCAACACAGACAATGAGGTGCCCGAGGTCTATGTTCATAGGCCAGTTGAATATAGCCAGAGTGACCTGTTGACTCAAGAACCCAACTTTCAATACAGAGGGCTATATCCGGAGATTCCTGTCAAACTGATGCTCTAGAGGCTTGCCAAGCATACTAAACCCCAATCAGACTCTGACCGGTTCAGTTTGGGCACATCAAGAGTGGGGAAGGAGGATGAGCTGTGGCTATGTGTGGTGCCCTCACACACTCTTCCAGCCCCTTTTCATCTGCCTTCTCTTTTTTCTCCTCTTCTTTGTCCTTTTCTCCCTCCTCCTCCTCCTCCTCTTCCTCCTCCTCTTCACTGTTTGAGTCCTCATGTAGATTGATGGTGGCCTGGACAGGGAAGTTCTGCAGCAGAATCTCCCCATCACTGTACAGGTAGTCAAAAGAGTGGGATTTAGGCCAGAAGAACCTGTGGACAGAGAAGAAATATGGTCCCTAACTTCCACAGGTCTCATATATACAGGCCAAGAAGGAATCCAAGCCCTATACTCCTTCCCCTCCTTGCATTAATGAGGTGAAAGGGAAAAGAAGAAAGCAAGCATTGTAACAGAACCTTCTAGATTGTTACAAATTGACCCCAGGCAGGAAGGTAATGTCTGGTGGGCCTATAGCTGTGGGGAGCCCCTGCCCCAGCACCTGACAACTCTGACACAGATCCTACCCCCACCCCCCACTTCAGAAGGTCTTCTAGCCAAGAATTACTTAGCCCTGTGTCCTCCATGTCCTACGAAGGCTTTCTTCACTGACGCTGTCCATAGGGGCTCATTCTTAGGGGTCATTGACAGTGCCTGCAGGGAAGGCAACCTTGGCCAATTCCCTTAACCACTCTGGGCTTCAGTTTCCTGGTCTATGAAAGAGATAGTGGCATTGCCTCCCCACTCCTGCTTCACAGGGATGTTGTGAGGATTTAAAGAGCTAATGGATCTACATCAAGTTCCGAGCTTGGCGCCAGAAGCTTACCTGACAGGGTGATGGAACTCGGAGTTAGCCTTGGTGACTTTGGCACCTGTTGCCCCACCAGTAGCCTGTCCAAAGCAAAAGCTAGCATGTGGGTCAAAGTACGTGTCCAGACAACTGCCTCCTTTGTATCAGAGGTCACAAACCTACAGGTAAGATAATCTAGAAGAAACCTTAGACATCCCTGGGAGCAGCCCTTTCCTGCCCCACAGCAAGAGTTGTGTCCTGGTGTTGGTTGTAAAACAAGGGCACAGAATCCTGGGGGTTGTTTGCTTTTCTGCCCCTGTTCTAATACCTGTGTTGTTTGGAGACTGTCCAGGAGACAGAGTTCTACTGAGCAGCAAAGATTTGGAGATGGGTTTGGGGGAAGAGCACTAGGGTTAGGTGCCAGGAGACCAGGATTCTAGCACCAGCTCTACCACAGACTATCTGTGGGGTCTGCCCAAGTCCCTCCCCTCTCTGGGCACTGTCTCTTCATCTTTCAAATTGCCATGGAAACCTTGGGTCTGCCTTCCTCCCAGAGCCAGAATCAAATGTGCACAAGTCTGTGGAGATGCTATCCCACATCCACAGCCCTGGACCAAGGTCAAGGGCTCTCTGGAAAGGGATCTGGTCAATGTGAATACACGTGGCCGCATATACATGTGACCATGTGTAACGGGGGCTCAAACTCACCGAGTCTATGAGTTTCCTCACCTCCGTTGGTGGGTCATTTGTAGAGGACAGCCAGGGCCTCCAAAGGCAAGCTCCTCTAGGACAAAGAAGGAGGAGCTCAATCAGTGGAGGAAGGAAATTGGAGCCTGGAAATCCCTGAGATAACAAAAGAGGCTTCCCGAAAACTTGGCTCAGATGCCATCTACTCCAGGAAACCTTTCCTGAGGACCCCAAGCCCAGGTCAGGGGCCCTCCTCCCTGCTTGAACAATGTGATCATTGCTTTTGTCATGTCGTTTTGTAATTATTTTTACTCACCTTTGAGCTTCTTAGGGGCAGATTTATGTTTGATGATGTCTGAATCCCCAACACCCAGTACAATGCCTGGTACACAGTAGGCATGTCACTAAATGTTTCTTGGAATGTTAAATGTTTGGAGGAATGTGGAAAATATCTTGCCTCCACCTCCTGTTCCAAAAAGTAGAGTTCAGAGTCCTACCATCTTCTTGGGCTGGGGAAAGGGGTCTGAAATATTCCTGGGCCCACTGCTTCCCTGCTGGACTTCCAGAGGAAAAAAAGCAAATGGAGATCTTATGGTGTGGTCAGAAGGAGACAGTCCCCTAGTCAAAGGCTTCTTGGGACTCTGGTCCTCTTTTACCCCCTCTTCAGCCTGGGTCAGATTAAACTCAGGCTTCATGGCAGTCTCCCCTGTGCTCCTCAGTGGACTGAGGAACTTGGCCCATGAGGCCCTGGCTGCTTGGCTTTCAGCTTTGGCAATGCCCACTGTCCCCAAGTCCCTTCTTGCCACCTAGAGGGATGAGTGAGGTGGGAAGCCAGTTGAGGTATTTCAGCCTGAGATCTGGAAGGGGCAGTCTCTGAGGGCTGTGAGGCTTTGCCTTACTCCTCCATGGAGAGCAGGGGCATCCTGGACATTTCATTTTTTTCCTCCCCCATGACCCCATTAAACCTGAGTTCAGGTTGCCAAAGACCAAGTTCCACTTACCTTTCACTGCCACCTACATGCTGTCTGGAAGCAAGTGGTGATGGACTTAATAAGCCAGGGAGTGCCTGGGGGGCCTGCGGGAGGGCTGGAGCTAGGACCAGGGCCAGGGCTGGGACAGGGGCAGCAGCAGGAACAGAAGAGTCCATCCTTAGGGGATTGGAAGCCAGGCAGGCTGTAGGGGCTCCTATTTCTCAGAACCTCTTGCATTCTTCTGGGCTTTCCTTGGAGACCCTTTTATAAGGCCTTCTTAGACTCATAAATTATTCAGGGCAGTGCAGGGCTGGGGGACCTGGGAGGAGGGATGAAGATTTAGAATGGGAGCTCAGGGAGGGGGAGCTGGGTCCCTGGGTGTGAAAGCTCTCCCAGTTGAATAAACAGAGAGTCAGTGGGGGGTGAGGGATTTTCTTTACCTCCAAGTCAGAAAGGAAAACACAAAAGGGCCAAATCACACACCATTTGTGCAAATTCCCCAGGCAGTAGCAAGGCCAGAGGGGGGGAAAGGAGGGAAGCTCATTAGCACCCCGAACCACAGAAAGTTGTCAGGCACAGAAGGCTGGATAGACAGGCCTTTGTCAAAGCCGGTTCCCAACAAGAAGGGCCAGCTGACCTGGCTGAGGAGAGTGAGGGACTCACACGTCACTTCGGCTCAAACCCCAAAGAGATTTGCCAAGTGGACCTGACATGGGGTGCCTGCCATTAAGCATACCACCTGGGTTAGGAAAAAAGGAGGTTCTGGATGGAACAGGTCCAGTTGCCTGTGGAGTGAGCCTCAAATCTTCCTTCCATGCCTTTTGCTTTATGGGTCAGTTCATTTGCAAAAGTGCCTGAGTCTCCTCTCCAGCCTCAGCAGTAAGTGGTCCGGTAAAGGTGTGTGGGCAGCATTTCAGGGCTTCCACGTCAGATTCCAAATTTCAAAACTCAGCACCAGGAGCCAGCATGCTAGTGGGAGGGGGGCTGGGAGGCAGGGTTCTGCCTGGCCATTAAGCTGCTGAAGAACCATCCCTGGCCTAGGGGCCTCAGTTCCCTCACGTGTGAGAGGAAGGTGCAGGGTGTGGGTCCAGTGGCCTCAAAGGGCCCTGCCAGCCTGAACACTCTGTGACAGGGCCTGGGTAGATGGGTACTGATCCAGAGGCAAGCTTGGCAGTTACTGGCCTTAGCCAGTCTTCTGGGCCTTTGCCAGAAAGCTTCCAGTTACAACTACTGGCGGGCTCCTTGTGCTGTAGAGATCCCGAAAATATTCCTCCAGAGCTCAGTGTCCAGCACCGGCATGGATTCAGCCTCTTGGATATTCGTCACAGTCAGGTTTATAATCATCCAAAAACTTTGAAACAACTCTATGCCCCATAACAGGAAACCAGTTAGATTAATTAGGGTAAGTCTTTGCAACCGAATACTAAGCAGGCACTCACAATCATGTTCTAGAAGTATAATTATCAACACAGAAAGTTGGGGGGAGAGAAATCAGATACCAAAATAGTATGAATAGTTTTATTCAAAGGCCCCTCTTTTCTCTGCTCCCCTGCCTCCTACCCCCACCCCATTTCAAACCCCAGGGCCACTCTGTGCTTTGTAGCAAAGGAAAATTAGAAACAAATGCCTCACTTTAGAAAGCTGAGAGAAGGTTACTGGGGTTGCTTCTGCGAGTAAGACTATGGGGGATTTTTACTTCTTTCTTTATGCTTTCCTGAACTTCCTAAAAAGTTCCACAGGGTCTGATGCTCTTTGGGTAGTAAAAAATCAAGACACATGAGAATAAAAAAGAAAGAAAGTAGTGCTTCTCTGCAGGAGAGAACACACTTGGGCAAATAACACTTGTTCTGTGTGACTTCAGAGGGCAAGGCTGAAGCTCATGGTTGAAGCTACAGGCAGACACATTTTGGCTCCATCAAAGGAAAAACATTCTAATAGCGCAGCCACCACCTAACCCAAGGGCCTGGCACTGTCCCAGGCCTCAATAAACAGAGGTTTATTATAAGCTCTGTGTCCCCGAATTGTGTAAGTGCAAGCTGGATCCTGGATCCTGGAGAGGGGAAAAGGAGGGCTGCTGGGAGCCCAAGTTTCTATCAGTCTGTCACAGTTCTAGCTAAATGTGCCTCTGGAAGATGAAAGTTTGCTTGGATTGCTTCGCTGGCTCAACTGAGGGGTGAAGCTAAGAGGAGGAGCCAGGTGGAAGAAAAGGCTGGAAGGACATGGCATGTGAAGGAGAAAGAAGCAGACCTGTTGTCACTCCCTGAAATCTTTTTGACCTCTAGGTGGCCATGGTCTGTGAAAATAGGAGGGAAGAGGTCAAGGGAGAAGAGGTAGACATTTCTCAGCCATGCCACCTATCATGCTACCTCTGACCTTGAACCTGTGTTTATTCCCTCACGGTCCTTCACCACTGGCTGTCTAGCCCCTTCACTCCTGTGAGCAGGCCTCAGGGTTCCCCTCATACCAACTCCCAGAATGCTCTCCTGGAGTCCCATTAGCCTTTAGGTGTGTCTGTGTGGCCTTTTGTTCTCCACACACAATGGTTGTCCTGCTACCTCCTAAGAATGGCCACCACCTACCCCATTCAGCTCATGGGAGATGAAGCCACTCGCCCCCTTGTTGGGCTCTCCCCAGCCTGAAAGATTTAAGACCTGCAAGTGTTGCTGGGCAAAAGTGGGAGCCTGGCTGTTTCCCTCTGCAGTCAGCACAGAACAGGAGTGAGATGGCCAGCAGGGTGGCAAGGAAAGGGGTGGGAACGACCAAAATGAATAACTTCTTGTCAGGGTGATTATGATCCTACCACTGTTTCCCCTAACATTTTTGGGTTTTGTCAGTGCTTTGCCAGGCTCTGCTGAGAGGGCTGGGTGCTTCATCTGGGCTACATGGCACTGGGCATTGCCTGGCAAAGGAATGGTCTAGAAAGAGGAAAGTGCTGAGGATACTGCCTCAAAGTGCTTACAGCTTAGGGAGGGAGACAAAGGCTGCACAGGGGAAGACGGACTCAACTAACCTCAGCTGGGCCCTGGTACCGCTCAGCCACCCTCCAGCATGGTCCTCTGTCAAGCCCCAGCTCCAGCCTCCACATTTCCCTGGGCTACATTCCAAACTTCCTTCAACTCCCAACCATGTTCCTGCCCCACCCCTCTCCTCCTACTTCCCTGAGAAAACAGAAGCCTTCAAGCATGAATTAACTCAGTGCCCTGCCCAACCCCCCCAAAATTGGCCTGCCTTTCCAACTTCCTTCCCCTCCAGCCCTCCCTTCTCAGGGGGCAAGGTGCCCCTCTCGTTAAAGGCTAATCCCTTTACCTGGGCCTTGACCTCATCCACCTTCCTTCTTTGGGCCCTTCCTCTAGACGTTGTGCCCTTCTCTTCAGGAAAATTCAGCTTCTTTATACCAGCTCGTTCCCTTCTGATTACAAAATGGAGGTCTTTTTTATCCCCCCAAAATAAGGCCCCTCCCTCCCCAGACATGTTCCCTTGTTTCTTTAACATGTTCTCTCTCTCTCTCTTTTTCTCTCCTGCCTCCCTCCCTCCTTCTTTCCTCTATTTCCATCACTGTCAAATGTGTTGAAAGGAGAGCCTGTAGACTGCCAATTTCCCCTACTTCTCATATGTACCTCAACCTACTGCAATTGGGCCCTCACCCCATCTTCCTAGTGAATGGGCACTACTAAAGGTCACCAAATAACCTCCTAATTGTCAAATCCAGTGATCTTTTTGAACATTGGGTGGCAAAAGACATTGTTGGCCAAGTCCTCATTTCTTCAACCCTCCTTCTTCTGTTGGCCTCCATGATTACTGTCTTGTTTTCCGCCTACTTCTGGAACCACTCTTCTTGATCTCAGTTGCTGACCTCCTTTCCTCTGCCCATTCCCAGATCTGTGGTTGTCAGTTACCGTCCCCAAATTAGGGTGATACACAGTGATATTTCCAATGGGTCACAGCAAAATGGGAAAAACATTCAAAGTAGAGTTTTTCAATAATCTAAATGTATTCAGTTATAAAAGACTTTATTCTGACATTAGGCCTTTCCTATTCTTGGAGGGAGCAAAATATTTTTTTTTGAAATTATAACAATGGTGGATATTAGCTTTTTCTTTAATGTTCCAACTTGGCAAAATAAAATGTTAGTTTCTCTATGTCAGTCCCATTGTTTGTTGAATGAATCAAAACTTGAGAATGATATTTTCTCCCCCCAAAACCTCCTCTGTACCTACCTCAGTAACCAGCATCATATTGCCCAGGTAATTGAAGCTAAAACCTCAGCCATTTTCTCACATCTGCCCCCCTTGTGCTCCCCATGCTCTTCATTGTTTCTTTGATTATGGCCTCATCTGTGCTTTCTCACCTGGATGCCTGGAACAGCTTCCAAGTTAGTTCCCCTGTCCTTGACTTGGCCCTTCCAATCCATCCTCCCCACAGCCACCCCAGTGATCTTTCTAAACCACAGACCTGAGTATACTCCTCTTGCCCTGGCAAACTTCCAGTTATTCCCAGCTACCTAAAGGAAATGTCCAGAATTCTTTGTGTGGCAGTTGAAGACCTTTGCTTCCTAAGCCCAGCCTGCTTCTCCAGGCTTCTGCCCCCAGTGCCTTCCATGCACCCTCCACTGTGGCTCCCCTTGACTTGACCTCCTCTCTCTAAACACGCCATAGTCCTTCCCTCCTAAGCTTTTCAGAGTTCAGGGCCTCTGAAGGTCTTAATCTGACCCTGTGTAGAGTTTATCATGGAGAACACTGTGGGTCACAACCAATGTCAGGACTTAAAATCAGTGTAGTGGGTTGCAAACAGCATTTAACCAAATGAATGAACAGCAAGTAGAAGAGTGGATCACATGTAATAAGGATGTATATTGTTCTGTAAAACTTTTTGCTTTAGCCATATGTAGATGGAGATCAAGATTTAAAGATACACAAACGCAAGTACTATGCCATGCTGCAAAATGTATTTCTTGCTGTGGGTCATAGTCACAAAACTGGCACTGAGGGGACAACAGTTATTCTGTGATTCATTTAGTGCTGTTCATATCACAGTCCTTGCTCTCATAATGGGTCTAGTCTCACTGGGGAGTAACAGAGGTCAGGAGAATGGGTAATGCCGGGGAGATCTCACAAAGGAGGGGGCAGGATTGAGCTGGGCTAGGCTTAAGTCGGCAGAGAGAGGGGGAAATGTAATCCTGGCAGGGAAAGCTGGCACAGAAGCGGATAGTAAGATGAGAGAACATTTGTTAAACATTTATGTACCAGGCACTGTTCTAAGCATTTTGCATGGATTAATTTGTCCCACAAACAACCCTATGAGGAAGACACTCTTACAAGCCTCATTTTATAGATGAGATTAAGATACTTGCCCAAGGTCACAGAGCCAAAAGTGACAAGGCTGGGATTTGAACTCAGGTAGTCTCTGTGCTCTTGGCCACTGCACTACACTGCCACTGGGGAACAGTGAGAGCCTAGGCTGTCAGGAAACTGACGGAAGAGGGCCTGGAAGGGCAGGTGGAAAGACCTGGAACAGGTTCTGCTCTCACCTGGGAAAGAAGACCTTACTCTTTCCCTCCAGCCTCTTCCTCTGGAGCCAGGGACCCTGGTGTTAGGGGCAGGAAGCCTGAAAGGCCAGCATGGGGGCCAGGTGGAGGCAAGAAATGAGGCAAGGTCTGCTCTGAGAGAGGAGAAAAGAGGAAGGTTCTCTCCCCCACCCCAGCCTATCCCCAAAGCAAAAATAGCGAATGGTCCCTGGGACCTCTGCCCTCAAGTCCAAATGTCCCAAATGTGCCAAGTCCTAGACCCAGCCCCTTGGGTCCCTAGGACAGGGGGTCCCCTCTGGAGAACAGTTTCTTGCTGGGTCAGCCCTCTGCCTGCTCCCTCTGCCTCTTGGCCCGCCATTGGAGCCAGGCCGTGGCCCATGTGGTGCAGGGTTCTTTTGGCAAAGCCCCCTCGCAGCTCCCCATTTGCTCCTCATTTGGACCATAGGGGCCTAGAAAAACAGAGCTCCGAGGAAGCAGGAGGGGTGGGAGGGAAGGTGCCCTGGAAAGTCCCTCCCAGCCAGGCTCCTTCCCTCCGCCATTCGATCCATCCAGCCCCATCCCTGGCTCCTTTGGCCAACCTGGCCAAACTCTCTCCTTTAGGACAGCCTCTTTCCCAGCTTGGCCCTAGGCTTCTGGAAGTCTCCGAATCCTTAGGAGTGCATTCTCTCTTTCCCTTTTGGTCCCAGAGTCCTGCTGATCCTGCCTAAGTAACAACAGATACTGGTAACTAGTGGCAGTTATCTTCCTGGGTGGTGGGTCCTGACAAGCAAATAAGAATAGCCACTGCCAAAACAAAAATGGTAACATGTATTGAGTGCTTACCATGTGTTGGGGCACTGTGCTAAGCACTTTCTTTCTTCTATGATTTACTCCTTATGGAGATCCTATGAGGTAGGCACTAATATTGCTTCCATTTATTTTTTTAAGATTTTTGAAATTATTTTTTTATTTATTTTGAGAGAGAGTGCACTCGTGAGTGGGGGAGAGGCAAAGAGAGAGAGAATCCCAAGCAGGCTCCTCACTGTCAGTGTCGAGCCTGACGCGGGGCTCGATACCATGAACCATGAGATCATGACCTGAGGTGAAGTTGGATGCTTAACTGATGGAGCCACCCAGGTGGCCCTATTACTGCTCCCATTTAAAAATGGGCAGGAAACAGGCACAGAGGGATGAAATGACTTACCAAATAGCTAGTGAGTGACAGATCTGAGATTGGGATGCAGATGTGTTTGGTTTCAACCCTCTATGAGATTCTAGAATACAGTTGTGTGGAGGGTTTGGTCCCTTTGGCAGTTGCCCCAGGTGCCTCACTTAGGGGCCCCAGAGCTGCTGGGGAGTTAGGCTGATGGCAGAAGAGGCCAGTGGAAGTGGGTGACTGGTGTCACAACCTGAGCAACTCTCTACCATTACCAGTGTTCTGGGGCTGGGCCTCAGCCATCAATGGCCCCACCTCCCAACTACAAAATGGGTGCAGCTGGAAGTGCTGTCAATTCTTCCTTCATGACAGCTCTTTGCTCAGCCCTCACCAGCCATTGCTGCAGAGGGGCCTGGCTACCACTCCAGCTCAGGTCTCTATCATCTAGTGTCTGTATTTCTGCAGTGGATCTTAAAGTGGAAAAGCTTGGGCTCTAGAGTCAGATACATTTGGGTGAGTCCCAGCTCCAGCACTTAGCTGTATGGCCTGGGGCAAATGACTTAACCTCTCATTTCCCAGTTTCCCCATAGGTAAAATGAGATAATAAGGGTCTCCTACCCGCAGGGTGGTAGTGAAGATTAAATTAAAGAGTATAAAGGTTGTTCAGGGATGCCTGGGTGGCTCAGTTGTTAGGCTTCTGACTTCAACTCAGGTCATGTTCTCACGTTCCTAAGTTTGCTCTGCTGTCAGCTCAGAACCCACTTTGGATCCTCTGTCCAGGCCTCCCTCCTGCACCTCCCCTGCTTGCACTCTCTCTCAAAAATGAATAAACATTTTAAAAAAGAATGTATAGGTTGTTCAGTCTGACACATATTTAGCTTCAACATATGTTGCCTGTCATTATAATCAGTTCTATTTCCCCCTCCATCACCATGGCTGTTCAGAGCTTAGGCTTTGGAAGCATGCTTGAGTTGGAATCCCTCCTCAGTAGTTTACTATCCAGGTAACCTTAGGTAAATTAACCAATCTCTCTGAGCCTCAATTTCCTGGGGATGGAAAAAGTAGTGTTTCCTGGGGATGGAAAGAGTAGTGCCCATATCACAGGGCTAGAGTTGATGAAATGAAATACTGCAGGTAAATTGGTATTAGCTCTTTTTGTTCTGCATACTTTCAGGTGTTTTCTGCATACATGGCCATATTGGCTTCCTAAAACACAGCTTCCATCCTGCTCACACACCTGCACCGGCAACCCGTCACTGGCAGCATATGGCAGGCGGTCACGATTTTCCCTATATTTTCAGCCACACCTTCAACTCCACCCAGCATTCCCTCTGGCTTCCAGCAGGCCTTGCTGCTACACTGGCCCTGCACATGATCGTCTGCAGCTTCCTGCCTGGGTCTAGAATGTCTCCTCTCTCCTCCACGACTCAAATTCTACCTCTCCCTTCCAGGTCCACTTTGAACGCACACTTACTCCAGGAAGACTCCGAGACATGCCAATATCCACAGGCATTTCATGTGAGCTCCCTTTTCAGATATGACGGGAACCTCCCTATCAACATGATGAGGGAAGGGGCTTTGTCGTCCCTCCTCCCTCCCATCAGCACCTGGCAGAGGACTGGGTACACAGCAGGTGCTCATTCCATAGGAATGGAATGTCATTTGATGGTAGGGAAGTCCACATAAGACTAATAGATTCAGTCTAGCAGAGCCTTGAGGCTCTAAGTTTGGGTAGCAAATAGCCATGACAAGTGTAGGGGCCAGGGTGGGATTCTCTGTATTTTGGCCTTGCAAGACAAAGCATCCAAAATCCCAGGATGGGGCTGGGGGCTGTTTAGAGGTACCTTTTGCCTTGGCTGGGACAGCTCAGGAGCAAGGCAGGTCAGGAGTAGAAGGCGGAACAGCAGAGGTCCTTGGGGGAAGAAATCCAGAAATGCTTTCCTCCTTTTTATTCCCAGCTGCCTCCTCTGTTGACAGGACCTTTCTAAGCCTGACTAAAGTTTCATCTCCACCCTCCCTCTTACTTCACCTTCCAGCTTTGGCCTAAACCAGCAGCCCTAAAAGTGTGATCCAAAGCCACTGGGGGGCCCCTAATGTTCATTCAAGGGGTTCAGTCAAAACCACTTCCATGACAATACTAAGATGTTATTTGCCATTTCACTGCATTGACATTCACCCTGATGGAGCAAAAGCAATAGTGGGTAAAAATGTTGGCACCTTAGCATCGGCCAAGGCGGTAGCACCAAACTAATATTCATGTTATTCTTCATCATCAGTGTGTCCTGGTGGAAGAAATGTCAGTTTCAGTTAAGACTATCTTGATGAAACAGGAAAGATTAATTTTTCTTCAATTTCAACCCTTTGAGTACATGTCTTTTCAAATTGTGTGACAAAATAGAAAGGATGCGTAAAACATTTCTACTGAAATATGATGAGTGTCATGAGGAAAAGCACTTGCTCAATTGAATTGCAAGCTAAACTAGCCAGTTTTTCATAGAACATTCTTTATTATTATCAATTTTTTTTTTTTTACTTAAAAGAATGGTTGACCAACTATTCAGACTTGGGCCAGTGTTATGTTGAAAATGAATAGGGATTCTGTCATCTTAAGGAAAACAACTTCTAGTATTTTGTTGTCCATGATAACGTTTAAGCTTTCAAGTGAAAAGCAGAATTTTGGAAAACTTGATCTGCCACCATGAGCTTGAGAGTTTCTCAATACCCTAAAGACATTTCTGATAAGATTAGTAGTGATATTGATGAATGTAGTTTTTACTATTGTACAATCATAAAATGAGTCAATAATTGGAAGATCTGTATAACTGGGTAGGCCAATAGTTTCCAAATGACTAATGCATAATGTTACAAAACCATGCATGGATAATAGACCCATTCAAAGTGCAAGTCAGACCAATGAATTGTAATGTAGCAAAGTAAAAAAGTTTTTCTGATATGATTTCAGATTCAACATCGCAAATAAACATGAAGAAGCTACCACTCGTGAAGTTTAGGTGTGGTATCAAAGAAGAACCACAAGGTATTAGTTTCCTGTTGCTGCCATAACAAATTACCACAAACTTAATACAGCACCTACTTATTATTTCACAGTTCTGTAGCTCAGAAGTCAAGGTGGGTTCACCCAACTTCTCCACTTAGGGTCTCACAAGACCGAAGTCAAGTTGTCTTGTTGACTGTGCTGGGCCCTTATCTGGAGGCTCTGGGGAAAGAAAGTCTGTTTCCAAACTCAGAATGTTAGAAAAATCCAGTTCTTTCAGGATGTAAGTCTGAGGTCCCCATTGCCTTGCTGGCTATCATCCAAAGGCCACCCTCTTCTCCTAGAGGCTACCCACATTCCTTCTCATGTAGCCCCCTCCAGTTTTGAACCAGCAGTGGCAGGCACTTCTCCCACTACTGAATGTCTCTGACTTCCTTTTCTGCCACTAGCCAGAGAAAGCACTCTGCTTTGAAAGGACTCATATGGGGGCGCCTGGGTGGCGCAGTCGGTTAAGCGTCCGACTTCAGCCAGGTCACGATCTCGCGGCCCGTGAGTTCGAGCCCCACGTCAGGCTCTGGGCTGATGGCTCAGAGCCTGGAGCCTGTTTCCGATTCTGTGTCTCCCTCTCTCTCTGCCCCTCCCCCGTTCATGCTCTGTCTCTCTCTGTCCCAAAAATAAATAAACGTTGAAAAAAAAAATTAAATGAAAGGACTCATATGATTATATTAGGCCCACCTGGATAATTTCTCTTTGCCAAATAACTAATATAATCATGGGAGTAATAACATTGTAAACACCCACTCTCAAAAAGGAGGAAATTTATACACAGGTGAGTGCCATTTGGGAGTCATTCTTAGAATTATGTCAAAAATCTATTAACATCCCTCTCTACATACATATTTTTTGTGAGGTTGGATTTGCTTCATCTACCTTAACCAAAACAATGCATTGCAACAGATTGAATGCAAGTGCAGATATGAGAATCTGGCTGCCTGTTTATTGAGTCAGAAAAGAAACAGATTTGTAAAAAATGTAATACAGTGCTACTTTTCTTGTTAGTTTGCTTAGTTTGGAAAATACTTATTTTTTGTAAATATGTGTCACTTATTTTAACGTGCGATGGGTTTATTGTTTTAAATTTTAAAAGAAATAGTTTTGGGGTTCCTGGCTGGCTCAGTTGGTAGAGCATGTGACTCGTGATCCTGGGGTTGTAACTTCGAGCCCCACATCAGGTGTAGAGATTACTTAAAAATAAAATCTTTTAAAAAATTGAAAAATTAAAAATAGTTCAACACAAAGAAAACAAAAGCATGAATTCAAAAAAGATACATGCACACTTATGTTTGTTGCAGTATTATTTACAGTAGCCAAGATATGGAAGCAACCTAAATGTCCATCCAGAGATAAACGGATAAAGAAGATGTGTTGTATACATGTGCAATGGAATATTAGCCACTAAAAAGGATGAAACCTTGCCATTTGTGACAGAAGGTTATTATGCCAAATGAAATAAGTCAGACAAAGAAAGACCAATATCATATGATTTCACTTACATGTGAAATCTAACAAAAGAAAAGAAAAGAAAAGAAACAAAGGGGCACCTGGCTGGCTGTCGGTAGAGCATACAACTCTTGACCTCAGGGTTATAAGTTCAAGCCCCACGTTGAATGTAGAGATTACTTAAAAATAAAATCTTTTTTTAAAGAAGATATCCAGATGGCCAACAGGCACATGAAAAAATGCTCAACATCATTCCTTATCAGGGAAATACAAATCAAACCACACTCAGATATCACCTCACAGAGTGGCTAAAATGAACAAGTCAGGAGACTATGGATGCTGGAGACGATGTGTAGAAACGGGAACCCTCTTGCACTGTTGGTGGGAATGCAAACTTGTGCAGCCACTCTGGAAAACAGTGTGGAGGTTCCGGAAAAAAATAAAAATAGATCTACCCTATGACCCAGCAATAGCACTGCTAGGAATTTACCCAAGGGATACAGGAGTGCTGATGCATAGTGGCACTTGTACTCCAATGTTTATAGCAGCATTTTCAACAATAGCCAAATTATGGAAAGAGCCTAAATGTCCATCAACTGATGAATGGATAAAGAAGTTGTGGTTTATATATACAATGGAATACTACTTGGCAATGAGAAAGAATGAAATCTGGCCTTTTGTAGCAACGTGAATGGAACTGGAGAATGTTATACTAAGTGAAATAAGTCATACAGAGAAAGACAGATACCATATGTTTTCACTCTTATGTGGATCCTGAGAAACTTAACAGAAGACCATGGGGGAGGGGAAGGGAAAAAAAGTTACAGAGAGGGAAGGAGGCAAACCATAAGAGACTCTTAAAAACTGAGAATAAACTGAGGATTGATGGGGGGTGGGAGAGAGGGGAAAGTGGGTGATGGGCATTGAGGAGGGGACCTGTTGGCATGATCACTGGGTGTTGTATGGAAACCAATTTGCCAATAAATTTCATATTTAAAAAAAGCCAAATCAAACAAAAAAGCAGAAAAAGACCTATAAATGCGGAGAACAAACTGATGGTTGCCAGATGGAAGGGGGTGGGTGTTGGGCAAAATGGGTGAAGGAGAGCAGAAGGTACAGGCTTCCAGTTACGGAATAAGTCATGAGAATGAAAGGTACAGCATAGGGCATTTAGTTAGTGGTGTTGTAATAGCATTGTATGGTGACAGATGGCAACTCCCCGCTTCTGGTGAGCACAGTGTCATGTATAAAGAAGTTGAATCACTGTGTTGTTCACCTGAAACTAATGTAACATTTTAGGTCAGCTATACTACAGTAAATAGTTTTAAAATTGATCAGTTGTAATTTCTAATGTGTTAACTACTGATAGATATAACCCATAAAAAGGAAAGCCCTTGGAGTTTTCAAGAATTTTTTAAACTAATACCTTTTATTTATTTCTTTTTTAAACTAATACATTTTATTTATTTCTTTTTAAATATACATGCATTTTAATAATCTGTGTGACAGAATGTGGAAGGAAGGACACATAAAATTTGTGCTTTGGGGTGTGTGGTTCCATGAATTTTGACAAATGGGTAAAGTTATACAACAACCATTCTGTAATGCTTCCAACACTCAAAGGGATTCCCTGTAACACAGCATTGTAGTCAACCCCCTCCCCCACCCCTGACCTCTGGCAACCACTAATTTGGTTTTGTCATTTCAAAAATGTCATATAGTTTTGTCATTTCAAGAATGTCATATAGGGGTGCCTGGGTGGCTCAATCAGTTAAGCATCTGGCTCTTGATTTCAGTTCAGGTCCTGGTTTTGCATTTTGTGGGATAGAGGCTCGTGTTGGCACAGAGCCTGCTTGGGATTCTCTTTCTCCCTCTCTCTCTCTGCCCCTGCCCCATTCTTTCTCGCTCTCTCAAAATGAATAAATGAACAATTTAAAAAAGTCATATAAGTGGAATTATTCCATAAACAGCCTTTTGAATCTGGCTTCTTTCAGTCAGCACAATACATTTGAGCTTCATCTATGCAGTTGCCTATATCAATAGTACATTCCTTTTTATTGCTCAGTAGTAAACCATTGTACAGTTGTGCCACACTTTTTATCCACCCACTGGTTGAAGGACATTGGGTTTTTTTCTTACATAATTTTAAGGGTGTAAAATCATCCTGAAACCACAGATTTTGAGAGATGATGGTAAGAAATGGTAATGGAGGTATCATTTTTACATGGGAAACCAGTACATGGATAAAAGAGCCATATAGTGGAAATAGAATTAAAAGGATTTACAGATTGGATGAGATGGGGTGTGAAGGGTCAGAGAAAAAAAGGAGTGAAATCAAGTCTAACTCTGAGGTTGCTTGCTTAAACAACTGGCCTTCCCAAATGGAGAAGACTTGATGGAAGATTGGTTTTAGTTCAAAGGGAATCAAGGATATAATTTTGGAGGTGTTGAGTTTGAGATGATTTTCAGTTATCCAAATGGAGATGTCAGTATATAGGGGTCTGGATTTCAGAGGAAAATGACAATTTGGGAGTCATCTAAGTACATGAGAGATATATGGACCCTCCAAGAGTGGGAATGCAGAGTGAGAAGGGAGGAAGAAATAGGTCAGGCTCCTGAGAAATACCTCTATCTCGGGATCTAGCAGAGGAGGAGGACTCAATGAAGAAGTAGCCAGAAAGATAGGAGGAACATCATGAGAGAGTTGTATTACAGAGGCCAAGAGAAGAAAGGGCAAAGTTATCTGGGAGCATTGAATGTCTCATAGAGGTCAAGGAAGTTAAGGACTGAAAAGGGCCCATTAAATTTGGTGACTTGGGGGGGGGGGAGGTGTGGTCATTCGTGACCTTGATGTGAATCTCTTGGTTTGGTGGAATGATAGGGATGGAATGTCTCCAATTTTCTCTCTGCCTGAGGTTCTAACTCCTTCTCCCATAGACTTTTCATCCCTGCCCCTTTTGCCCCGAGAATCTCTCTCATTTCTCCTTCTAGGCTCCTCTTTTCATAGCACCATGTCCTCCCTCTCCCTCAAGACCTTGCTTTATATAGGACTCTCTTAGGTTTTGTTCCTCAAAGACCCCTCTCCTACCTCTTCTTCTTCCACTCTCTTTCCTAACCCACCTCTTCCCAGATCCTCACTTTCTTCCCTTTATTATCTCACTGCTTACTCCTCTCCTTAAGCAGATACTGCTTTTCTCAGACTGTTATTTTCCCCTCTGTTTTTTAGGTCCCTCTCCATCCGCCCCCCACCCAACCTATCTAAGCTCTCTGAATTTTAGCAGGGGTCTTAGCTGATTACTAAGGAGCTTCGCAGTCTCAACACTGAGGAGTCATAGTCTCTGGCATGAATCCACCAGGATGTGACAGTGCTGACCTGTAGGAAACACAGTGTTAAAACCTAGTCCTTGAATGATTGCCAATCTGGTAACCACATCCTGCCAACACGGCCTGCCCTCATCCGCCCTGGCACCTGCCACTGCGATTCTGCCTTTTCCTACCTTCAATTGCACAGAGTCACTATGAGCTGATAAGGTGCCCCTCTCCTACAAATTCTATCTTGCACGCAACTGACATTTTCTACTTGCCAGAATGCTTTCATATTCATGAGTCCAGCCTTGGAAAGTGAGCTGGGTGAAACCTGGAGAAAGAAGATGTGAAGACTTGGTCACACAGCCGGTTAGGGGATTAGCCTGATATCCCTCCCACCCCCTCAGTCTTGCTTGCTTTCATTCCCCCAAACTCCATTTGGAGTTTTGGCTGCCCTTTTAGCCTGTTCAGCCTGCCAAGGGGTAGCACCCTGGAGAGACCCTGCTCAGGAGCACTGCTGGCAGGGAGCGGGTAGTACCCCAAATGTACCTGCAATCCAGTTCCGGGCCACCTTGGGAAGGACGATGATTTCTGATTTGCTTCACTGAATTCACACTGGACAACAAATCTGTTTGCTTTGATATTACTTCAAAAATGGAGTACAGCATAATAATTAAGAGTCAAGTGCCAGAGCTGGCTGGATTTGGTGCCCAGGGCTGCCTCAGCTCTGCAGTAGCTCAGTGAGACAACATGTATGAAAACCCTCAGCAGAAGGCCTGACACTCAGAAAGTGTTCAATGAATAGTGACCACTAGCCTTATCATGTTTACATAGGAATCTTTGGGAGAGAGTCAGTGCAGTTTACTGAACAGACATCTAGGGACCTAGATTCCAGGTCTAATTATTACTGCTCAACTTGGGATGCTGGGTGATTCATTCATTCATTTCATCTCATTGGGCTTAGACTTTCTCATCTGCAAATAGTAATGGCTGCCCTGCTTTTGAAATATGTTGTATGAGCCTTTAAATCCTTCAGTAGCATGTGCAAAGATGTTAGATTATAGTAAAAACCTGGAAATAACCAAAATGTCACTAGAGAATGGTTACATAAATTGTATTTCCATATAACAGAATAAGATGGGGCCATGATGAATGATGCAAGTCTGTTGTTTAACTGACATGGAAATAAGGCCAGGCCATATCATTACACTCATTAGAAATGATAGAAGGTTACAGAATTGTAGGGTATGACGTGATTCAACTTTGTATGAATGTTTCTATTCATCTCTTCTACAGTACATCAAAATGTTAAAGTGATTAACAGTATGTCCTTTGCCGGTGGTATTATGAGGACCTCTATTTTCTTCTTTATACTTTATTTTCTGAATTATTTGCAATAACATCTAGTATGTTTCTTATTTATTATTATTATTTTTGAGTGAGAGAGAGAGACAGTGTGAGAAGGGGAGGGTCAGAGAGAGAAGAAGACACAGAATCTGAAGCAGCCTCAAGGCTCTGAGCTGTCAGCACAGAGTCCGACACGGGGCTCGAACTCATAAACTGTGAGATCATGACCTGAGCTGAAGTCGGATGCTTAACTGACTGAGCCACCCAGGTGCTGCACATCTAGTATGTTTCCAATCAGAAAAACAAAGCAAAACAAAACATAAAAGCCTTTTTGTGAGTGTTTCATTTGGAGAGGAAACACAATCACAGCACTTCACTCCACAGAATTTTTGAGATACTCAAATGGCATGGGGTTTGGTACTGCTGTGTATAGTACAAAGCGGAGGCCCATGGTAACTGCTTCGGTTCCACCTCGTGGGACACCACTCTTTTGAACCCACTAAAGCCTGAACCCACAGTCCATGTGTTTGTCTTTGCACACTGGGGTCAACCTCAGGGATGGGGCAGGGCTAGGAGTTTGCTAGAGAATAAAGCTGGGTGGAAGAGTCCACAGGGCTGGACACAGTGCAGGGCTTCATGGGCACTAGCTCATCAGACCTGTGTTTATGACGCTTACTTCCTGCTGGGTCTCAGGGCCCATAGCCAGGGACACCTGATGGGCCTAGCAGAGCCCCCTCTTCTCCCCACCCCCAAAGCTGGAATGTTCCGAATTCCTCCTTAGGCCAAACCCCTCTCCCTGCAAGGCCTCTCCTGGGCTCACAAGAGGTCACCACACAAAAGCCCAGCTGGAGTTTTTGACAGGAAAAACACAAAACTCACCAAACTTTTTTTTAAGCACCTCAATCTTCCACAGACTCCAGGGGTTTAATTCTAATCTGTAATAAGTCTCTGACCCAAAGCTGAGATTTGCAGATTGATTTTGCAAAGCTGTGGCTAACAATTAGAAATCCTTTATCACCTCAGCCTGGGGCCCCTTGCACCTTGCTCCCCTCCATCAGGACCCTTTCCTCCCTCTCCAGGATCATTACAGCTCCTTCGAGGCTCTGCAAAAGAACTGCTTTGTAAGTGTCTCAATTCTGATTTATTTGCTGCCTTTTAAATTCACCCATGGGCTCTTGCTACCTAGTTGCTACCATCTTGGCCCATGGTATTGCCAGGCTGGGCCACCTTGGGTTTCCGAGGGAAGGGCACAGGAGGGATAAGTCAGGTGCACACCTGGGTTGGTAGTATTTCCTCAAAGTTTCCAGTGTTTTAAATTACAGGGCCAGAGGAAGCACTCTCCAAATCAGATACTAATTTCTGAATGGAGTGTTCAAGGGCACAAGGACTGAGATATCAATATGGGAGGAAAGGAGCTACAGCTTACCCTTGTGCCCAACCGTACAGGGCAGAGGAGGACTGGGATGGGCACTGTCTCACATCCAGCTTCAGTGCCTTCTTCTGCCTGAAGCTTTGGGGAGTCAGCAGAAGGTGGATTTCTGAGTGAAGTCATAAAGTCTCCCCATCAATCTCTTAAATAACTCTCCCCCACTGGTCTGTAAAGTCTATCAGAAACTCCTTTGGAGGAAATCCTGCCATTTGTAACAAAATGGATGGGCCATGAGAGCAGGATGCTAAATGAGGTAAGTCAGAGACACCAAATACTGGATGAGCTCACCTATATGTGGAATCTGAAAAAACAAAACAAAACAAAACCCCGAGCTCATCGGTACAGAGAACAGACTGGTGGTTGTCAGAGGTGGGGTAGGCGAAATGGGTGAAGGGAGTCAAAAGGTGCAAACTTCCAGCTAGAAGATAGAGAAATCCTGGGGATGTAATGCACAGTGCGGTGACAGTAGCCAACAATACTGTATGGTATATTTGAAGGTTGCTAAGAGAGTGGATCCTAAAAGTTCTTATTGAAAGAAAATCAATTGGTAGCTATGTGTGGTGATGGATATTAACTAAACTTATTGTTGTGATCATTTTGCAATATATGCATATATTAAATCATTATGTTGTACACATGAAATCAACACAATACTATATGCCTGTTTGATCTCAATAAAAAAAGAAATTTCTTCTTTGGACTGAGGCATTATTCTCTCTTCCTCTTTGAAAATGGAAGTGGAAACAAAACACTAACTGCATTTATAGCTAGAGAGATTGTAGATGATGTCGGTTTTCTAAGTCCTGCCTTTCTGTGTTTTCTAGCACTGCAGAGTGAGAGTGTTTTCCTTTGGTGGTCAGGACAAAAATGAACTTCTTTTTAAAGCAATTAGAAAATCTCTCAATCCAGTTGTAGTTCCCTGAGCTGTCATCCAAAACTGATGCAGAAGGAAAGGTGAACTGCTCCGAGGACACACTTTGCAGAAAGAAGGCTTCAGAATAATGGCTTTGCCTCTTACTAGAGCCCTCAGCAGCTGGGGATGAGGTGCAGAGAGGAGAGCAAGGGTCTCAGATTCCTGACAGGGGCTTTCAGATCAAGGGATGTAGAAAGGAGGCTGACTGGCAGAAGAGGGCTGTGGTGGCCTTCATCACCACCACCACCACCACCCCCAGGACACTACTTCAGCTTCTTCCTTGAGCCTGAGAACCCCACCTGTCTTATTTTGCTCAATCTTATGGGAGCCCAAAGAAGAGGTGCCATACACAAGGCTCTTGGGTCAAGGACTGTTGAAAGGCAGGGCAAGTACCCAGGCAAGAAGGGGTTAATTCAGGAGCTGCTGTCGGTCTTGACCCTCCTAATCCTCTCCAGCAGTTCCAATCCCTCCCCTAAGCAAGATTAGGTAATGATCCTAAATGAAGCTTTCTTTCCCAGCCTTTGGGCCATGGAGTGTGTTGGCCTCATGCCCAGAAGACAAATTCACCTGGCAAGGCCTAGAGTTTTCTGTTTCTCCAAAGCAGCCAGGGCTTGACTTTGAGGAGGATCCCTCAGAGAGAAGAGTTTCCTTTAAAGATGTCTACTTCTAATAACAGCTGTTCAGTTTTCTATATTTGTCCAAGTGGTTTCCTGTCCCCATTACCTTAATTGAGACTCAAAACCTTGGAGATGAGCAAACTTGCGCCTGGAGAAGTTAGGGGACTTCTTCAACAGGTTCCAGGCAGAACTGAGACTAGAAGTTAGTCTTTTGATTCTCCAGTAAAGACTCTACCTCTAAATCATCAACTGCTCATCACATAAACACAGGCGATTGGCGCACTATCCGACCACCCGCTGTTTTGTCCATCCCTGCTTTCCTGACCCTGACTGAAAGCTGACCTCCTTTGGGCCATTTCTCCCAATTGAATAAGCCCCAACCACTGGTTCTTCCTCTTGCCCAGCCATGCCAAATCAGACTCTAGAGATTCCAAACCTCAGGGGTGGCATTTTAAAAAAAATCTGTCTCCCCCCCCCCAATATACTTCTACTTATGCTTACCAGGTCAGGACTGACTCTGGGGAGAAGCTCTCCTCTTGGGGACACTCCTGACTTTCATGGGAAACCAAAGCTTGTCTCCTCTGCCACCATCCCAGGAAGGCTAAAGCAGGAGAGCATCCCAGAACAGCAGAGGGTCTGCTCCCTAAAAACCTCAAGGTAGCTCACCAACACTCACTGAAAACCCGCATATAGCTAGGAGATACAAAAGAAAAGTATTTAAGCTAGCTTGGGTTGGAAGAGGGAGTGCAAGGAAGGTTTCAAAGAGAGGATGAGTACTGAAACATGACCAGAGATTAGCCAAGCAAATGTTGGATGGTAGAATAGCATACTTCAGGGCTTAGAAACAGAGAGAAAGGCAAATTCAGAGAAGTCACATGTTCAGGTATGGCTGGATTAGGTGCGTGTGTGTAAGCATAAAACATGAGGTTGGAGGTAACTGATGGGAAATGAGACTGAAAAAACCAGAAGCCAGAAAATGGAGAGCTTTCCTGGTTTCCTGTGCTAGAGAGTTTGAACTTAATCTTGAAAGCAATTAAGAGGCCCTGAAGTTTTAAAACATGGCAAAGGGGTGGAGTGGCACTTAGGATTAGATTTCTATTTTAGAAAGATCGTTGGCTACTGGATGGATAATTGATTGCAGAAGTGGAATTAGAGAAACCAGTTTGAGGTGCCTATGAGATTTCCAGATGGACAAGAGATAACAGCTGCATGGTTTGAACTAAAGTTTAGGTAGTGGAGATGGAGACAAGTGGATGCATTCAGAACATATTTTGAAGGTAAATCTTATAGGAGTTTATAACTGATTACATGTCAAGAAGAGGGGAGGAATCAAGGATGACTGGCTTGTGTTGCTGGACGAGGGATGCTCCTAGTGAAATAGGGAACACTGTGTGAGGAATAGTTTGAAGGTGGAGGGAGAAGAGAGCAGATGATTTTAGATTTGCAAATGTTGAGTTTGAGGTGCCATTAAAACATTCAGATGGGGTCAATCAAAATGCAGTTGATTATACAGATCTTGAGTTCAGGAGAGAGATCTGTGCCAGAGGTATGGATTCAGGAGTCACTGGCATAGAGACGGAATGATGAGACCACCCTTAGAGAATGTGAAGAATAAGAAAGAGAAGTCTAGAAGTCCAGATGAGAAACCCTGGAGGAAATAGTCAGATTTATACAGTGGGCACAAGAAAAAAAAACTTATGAAGAAGACTTAGAAGAATCATTTTGAGGGGCAAGGAAAACTGGGAGGGGTATTACAGAAGACAAGGGAGAGGACAGTTCTATGAAGGAGAGGGACAAAGTGAGATGACGGAAAGATGACTGCTGGGTCTGGGAACAATATGATTGTTGGTAACCTTAGTTTCAGCAGGGGGCTAATGGCAGAAGCCAGGCTGCAGAGGGTTGGGCATTTGGTGGGATGGGGAAGAAAAGAGACATCAACATTAAATGGCTTGTTTAGGAATCTTGATGGCAAGAAAATGATGAGGATAGGGTAAGAGCTGCAGAGGGAGGAGGTCAGATAGGGAGCTCAAAGAAAGTGCTAAATATTTGAAGTAGTCACCAGGAGATGCTCACCAGGGAGAAGTAGAAGGACTTCCAGAGAACACTGAAAGCCCCACTGAGATGCAGTCATGATCAGGATAGGGTAGAGTTGTGCCACCTTAGTAGTAACAATACCAATGCGTGGAAAGGACCTGTGCAGTTGGTAAGTGCCAGAGCTGAGATTCAAACTAGATTTCCCTCCCCATCCCATCAACTGTGTAGTGCCCCCTCCTCCACTCCACGCTGCTTTTCATCAACATTGACCTTGTCATACTCATCACTGATGAAGAGTATTGACTGTCATCTTTGCACCCAATGCTGCAGAGGCACAACAGACTTTAATATATGTTTAAAATATTCAATAATTAATAAGTATAATATATTTCCTCCCTCAGGTGGTTTAGAATTTGAAGAGACAAGATATTTGGCAAATTCATATACATAGAAAATGATGAAATTTTGTCTCTGTTTCTCTTTATCTGTCTCTCTCTCTCTCTGGCTCTCTTTCTCTATGTGTCTCTGTCTCTGTTTTTTTTTTTTTTCTCTCTCTCCATTTCTGGCTCTCTTCTGTGTTTCTCTGTCTCTCTGTCTCTCCATTTCCCTCCTTCCTCTGATTCCCTCTCTCAACCTTTTTTCCCAACAGCAGGCAGCTCTAGTCCCTTACACTGAAGTGTCATTGGCTCATTTAGAAAGTCCATATCTTATAGTCCCTCAAACCTCTTTATCACTTTCATCCACTCATTAAGAAGAGATTTGTTAACATCTGTTCTGAGTAATGTACTATGCAAGTCACCTGAGATACAGAGATGAATAAGATACAGTCCTTGCCCTCAAGTAGCTCACATAATAGTGGGGAAGAACACAGATTTAAGAAGGAAACTGAAATACAGTGTAATAACTACTATTTGTAGCTGTTTTTTCATCTATACAATAGGATTATTAGTACCTACCACAAAAAAGTTGTTGTGATGATTGAGTTAACTGTATAAAGTGCTTATAATGGTCACATCAGAAACACTATGTAAGTGTTGCTATCATTATTATTATTACTGTTACTACTACTACTACTATGTTGGAGGTAAGTAAACACAAAATGCTGCAAGAACATGGAGAAGTGGCACTTGTTCCAAGCTAGAGGAAGAGGTATATGAATTGAACCCTAAACAGAGAGAAGTCACTACACAGAGAGAGAAGAATGCCAGGCATCCTGCATAGAAGGAACAGCCTGCAGTCAGGTTTGGAAGCAAAAGACAACATGACATGATTGAGGAACTGAAAGTAATTTAGTTCAGCAAGAATATGAGGAGGGCAATGGCAAGAGATGAAACTTGAGAGGTCATAGAGTACAAACAAGTCTGGACTTTATCCTTTAGCCAATGGGGAGCCACTAGAATGCTTTATGTAGACACTTGATCAGATTAATGTGTTGAAAGATCACCTTAGCAACGTGGAGAGTGAATTGTATGAGACAAGATTGGAAATAAGACAAGTTAGGAAGTCATTGCTATATTCTGGGGGAGAAAGGATGATGAAGCACTGATTTGAGCAAGTAGCAGTAGCGATAGGGAGAAGGGTACCATGGATTTGAGGGATTGCAAGAGGTAGAGTTGGTGACACATTGACCATGGAAGGTGATGAATAAGCATGAAAGGCATCAAGAATCACTCCCAAGATTTTAGTCTGGTGCAAGGGGATGAATAGATGTATCATTCAGTGATCACAGGGGACCCAGGGAAGAACTGTTTGGGGAAGAGTGCGATAGGAGAGGTGATGAGTTCTCTTTTGAACATGTCAAATTTGAGGTGCTTATAGCATTTCCAAGAGGACATTTAAATTTTTTTTAACATTTATTTATTTTTGAGACAGAGCATGAATGGGGGAGGGTCAGAGAGAGAGGGAGACACAGAATCCGAAACAGGCTCCAGGCTCTGAGCTGTCAGCACAGAGCCTGATGCGGGGCTTGAACTGACGGACCGCGAGATCATGACCTGAGCTGAAGTCGGACGCTTAACCGACTGAGCCACCCAGGCGCCCCCCAAGTAGACATTTAAATATGTGATTGCTCTGCCAGTCTTGAAGCCCAGGAGGAAGGTCTGTGATGGAAATTCAGATTTGGAAGTGCCAATTGCTAGGTTGGAGATCAAGTCATGGGGTGGATTAAGTCCATTTAAGATGAAGTCATGGGACACTTGCTCAGGGATGGAGTGTTGATTGAGAAAGGAATGGACTTCTGAGGAATACTTGAATTTAAGAGATGATTAGGAAAAGAGAAATCTTGAAGAAGGTTAAAATGGAATAGCCAGATTAGGGGGGCTGAAAAGTGAGTGGGCTGGAAGGTCTTGTAGAGAATGGGGAAAAGGATGTGCCCTTGACCCTCAGGGTCTTGAACCTTGGCAAGAGTGTGGGGGCTTGCACCTTGAGCACTGAAAAATCCTAGACAGCTCTGAGATTCTAAAGGACTGGCTCAGATGCTTTCTTCCTTCAAAGCCCTCCATTGTAGAATAGTTCCCCTTTCCTCTGTTTATCCTAGTGCCCCTAGAAGATAGCCTAGGGAATTTTAGGGCTCCCCTTAGGCCTTGGCACAATCTTTGCTAGAATCTTTCCACATTTTATGAGAGGCCAGACCTCGTAAGGGGATCTATTAAGAGAACATGTAGGAAATGTCTGAGTGTGTTATGCATGCAGGAGGCCTTACTTAGGCTGGCTTGCAGAGGGAATTTGGGCAGGGTTGGGAGGACCTGAACTCTCAGAGTGTGGACAGAAGTGTTTTTTGCTTACCCCAACCTGCCCTGGAGTAGATTTTCCCCTTGGGAAGGATGACTCAGGGTTAGACCACTGCCCTCTAGGCCCCTGGATATCTAAGAGGCCTCTAATAACCTGAAGTCCAAAGCTATATCTTAGGACCTGTTCCTCCTGTTCCAGTCTCCTGGAATTTGGCCTCAGTCTGCAGCTGAGGGGCCCTGTGGCACTGTTGCTGGGCAATGCATTAAACAGTGGCTTTGGATACAGAACTGTGCCAGCGAACAGCCTGACCTGGAGCTAATGCGTCCAGCACAACCGCCACTTCCACCACTACCTTCTCAGAAAAGAGTCACTCGTCTGGCTCTTGGCTTTGTCTGGCTGCCAACCTAAGGCATGTGCCTACGCAGGAGGTGATGACATTTTGGCTCCACTTTCAAAGTTTTTTTTTTTTTTTTTCTTTCTCATGTGTTATTTCTAAAGATAACAAAGGTCAAAAGGCATCCAGCATTTTCTGGTTTCTCATAAGCTTCTGGTCAATATTTAATCTGGTTTATGGATTTTTTTAGGTCTTCTAGATGCCTTCTTGAGCCTGCTTGTGGCCACCCACAGACACTTGTAAGGAGGAGAGAAATCAGCCTGGTAGAGACACTCTGAAATGAGGAATTAAAGGCCAAGATCCAAGGAGTGAGAGCTGCACCCAGAAGGCAAGGGAGCAGGTACTGAAGACGCTTCTGCTGAGAGGTCTACCATGGCCTCTGTTGGTTTCCAGCTTGTAGGCTACATCCTGGGCCTCCTGGGGTTGCTGGGCACTCTGGTAGCCATGCTGCTCCCCAGCTGGCGAACCAGCTCCTACGTTGGCACCAGCATCGTGACGGCAGTCGGCTTCTCCAAGGGCCTCTGGATGGAGTGTGCTACACACAGCACAGGCATCACCCAGTGTGACATCTATAGCACGCTTCTAGGCTTGCCTGCTGACATCCAGGCTGCCCAGGCCATGATGGTAACATCCAGTGCAGTCTCTTCATTGGCCTGCATCGTCTCTGTGGTGGGCATGAGATGCACAATCTTCTGCCAGGACTCCAGAGTCAAAGACAGATTGGCGGTGGTAGGCGGAGTCTTCTTCATCCTTGGAGGCCTCCTGGGCTTCATCCCTGTTGCCTGGAATCTTCACGGGATCCTGCGGGACTTCTACTCCCCACTGGTACCTGACAGCATGAAATTTGAGATCGGAGAGGCTCTTTACCTGGGCATTATTTCCTCCCTGTTCTCCTTGGTAGCTGGAATCATCCTCTGCTTTTCCTGCCCACTCCAGGGAAATCGCTCCAACTACTATGATGCCTATCAGGCCCAGCCCCTCGCAACTCGGGGCTCTCCAAGACCTGGTCAACCACCCAAGGTCAAGAGTGAGTTTAACTCCTACAGCCTGACAGGGTATGTGTGAAGAACCAGGGGCCAGAGCTGGGGATAGGGGTGGCTGGGTCTGTGAAAAACAGTGGACAGCACCCCCCGCCCAAGGGCCATAAGTAAGGGACATTGCCACTGGACCATGTCAGAAGGTGCTGCTGAGGATAGACTGACTTTGGCCACTGGATCAGGCAAAGGCAAAAATGGGAACTGGTGTGACAGCATGCAGGTTGAATTGTCAAGATGCTTGCCAAGCCAGCCTTTCTGTTTTCTTCACCTTGCCCACCACCCACTCCCCACCTGGAGTCCTCAACCCTCAACTCCAAACTCCACCTTCTACCCTAGGCCATGCCACAGAAGCTCCCCTCTGCCCTTTGATTTACCTGGGAATCCATCCCCAAACCTACTAATTATATCCCACTGGCTAATCCTCTCTGTGATCAGAGACCCTCCCTCTGGCTCAGGTTGGCTGTTGGCTCTTAGCTCATTGCTGGGGGATGTGGGGGGAGGAAGAGTGGTGGCTTTTATGGGCATGGCTCTCACCAACTTTCCAAGCTTCTCTCCAAAGAAACTGGCCAGTAATGGGGTCTGGAGCCTCCATCCCACTGTTGTTATGACTCCGCAGTGTTCAGACTGGTTTGTGCATGAACTGAAATAAAACCATCCCATTGTATCGAGGGAACAAAGAATGACTGGGTGCAGGATGAGAGGGAGGGAAGGCAGCCAAGGACCAAAAAAATCACTGCCCAGGACATTTCCTGGAATTCTCTCCTGTGGTGGGTTGGGGATCTGGCTCCCCCACTAGAGGAAAGCACAAAGAAAGAAGATATGGTGGAAAGCTCAAGGCAGCATCAGACTCTGACTCCACTTGAGGAACTGCCCCAGAAGCTGCAGCCCCAACTTTCACTGATGCCCCTGCCTCCCTCTGACCTGGCCTCCTGCTAAGAAACAAGGCTATAGGTCCTACACAGTGATCTCCTTAGGAAGGGGAAACTAGTTTTTCTGAAGATGGCTCTTGGCTGGGGGATGACAGCAGGGACTGAAGAAGAGACCACTCCTTGATGCTGCCCAAGAAAGAATAAGAACTTTGGTCTCAGAAGCTGGGTGGGCACGTGTGGTGGCTCCAGTGGGTGTTTCTATCGGGCCAGAGAGAGGCACCTTCCCTAATGGACAATCAGCCTGAAGTCTGCAATCAGTGCCCCGGGGTCTCCTCACAGAACAGTACAGAGCCTCTGAGTGACCACAGCATCAGGTGCCTGCCCCCCGCCCGCCACCCTTCAGGCTGGCCCCACCATCCTTCACCAGACATCTCAGAGTTGCTAGAAGGTGTCTGAGGGCTTCTGTGTGGAACAATAATGCTCAATGAGCTGTAGCCCTGATCTAAGCCATAGCTGAGCTGCCCCTTGGGATTTCAGTTGAGGCGGGACAGTAGAGGATGGTTCCCAGGCACACAGTTTCAGCTTGGAGGTGTGAGAATGTTCCATTTCCCCTGGGGAGGGAGTGGGGGACAGGAGTCACAGCTAGACCAAAGGCATTTTCCCTCACCAGCCAAAGCATGCTCACCCAGCTTTTGACAAACTCCAGTCCACCTCCCCAAACCTCAGTGCCAGCAGAAGGGGCTCACTCGTCTCTAACATGCCTTTCACCTTTCTACCTTCTTGCCTGTGATTAAGCACTTCTCTGAAGCTGGAAGGCCCTCTCTACTTAGCCACTTCTTCCTCATTTCTGGAGAACTCGCTCAGCACCACCTCCTACACTGAGTCTCCTCTGACCACTCCGTCCCTCTCCTACCCTCTCTCCTCCAACCCTCAACATATAAATATTGCTTCTTTGATGCTTATTATTCATATTTTTTGGATGGACAGTTATCTTTTCATATGTGTGTATCTGATTTCACAAATACATTGTAAACTCTTGGAGGGTAGGGGCCATATCTGAGACCTCTCTGTATCCTTCAGACTATCTGTAAAAGTGCTGGGCACATAGTAGGTGATCAATAAACACTGGCTGATTGAGTACTTTTGTTACTGTTTTATTAATTCAAAGGGGCCCAGACAGGGCAGATGTGACAGAGAGAACTGGGCCAAGGGGAGGAGGGATGGAAACTGGTTTTACTCTTGAGGTGCCTAGCTGGCTCAGTCAGTTAAGCATCTGACTCTTGATTTCGGCTCAGATCATGTTCTCACAGTTAGTGGGATCAAGCCCCACATCAGGCTCTCCGCTGTCAGTAGGGAGCCTGCTTGGGATTCTCTGTCTCCCTCTCTTTCTGCCCCTCCTTTGCCCATGCACTCTAAACAAACAAACAAACAAACATAGAAAAGAGAAGAAAGAAAAGAAAAGAAAAGAAAAGAAAAGAAAAGAAAAGAAAAGAAAAGAAGAAAAGAAGAGAAAAGAAAAGAGACTGGCTTTTCTTCCCACTGGGTAGATAAAAAATTCTAGACCTTAATAGAGACATTAAGAAAGCAAGACAGGTGTGCCTTGGTGGCTCAGTCGGTTCTGCGTCCGACTTCGGCTCAGGTCATGATCTCACAGTTTGTGAGTTCGAGCCCTGTGTTGGGCTCTGTGCTGATAGCCTGGAGCCTGAAGCCTGCTTCAGATTCTGTGTCTCCTCTCTCTGCTCCTCACCTGCTCACACTCTGTCTCTCAAAAATAGATAAACATTAAAAAAAAATAAAGACACCCCCCAACCTTCCCAGGGAACCTTAACCTTTTTGTCTTGCCCGGGGTTCCTCCCTGTTCATAACTGTTTCATTGAAGTTATTTAGTAAATGGCTATGTGTTTATTCCTTTCATCCTCTGAACCAGCATTGTGAAGAAGGCAAAACAGATCTGACAACCTCCATTCAGCAAATGGGGAAACAAAGGCCCCCACGTAAAGAGATTTTCCCACGGCCACATTGCTGGTGTTAGTGTCCTAGTCTCGAGACTCCCTAAATAGGACTCTGCTGATCCAATAATTGGAAGAGCCTGCCGGGGTCCCCAAGGTGCCAGAGGAAAACAACTTATGGCCAGCAAAGTCACACTGGGGACACATACATTCTCCTGGTCTCCTGTGAGGCGGATGTAGGAGAGCAGGACCAATTCACTGAGTGGGCCACCTGGAATTGCCCTTCCTGTCAAGCTGGCTGGCTGTCATCTGGGGGGCAATGCCAAGCTTACCTCTGAGTAAGACACAACACCTCAGTTCTAATTTCCCTAACTCTGGAGGTGTAAGAGTTTGGGAGGCCAATGATTTGGCCTCATTGGGAGTTAACAAAGCCTAATTCATAAAGATGTTAACCATGGCAACAGTGACAATAATGGGGCCCTGCAAGATTCAGCTTACCCAGCTCCTGGACCTAGCAGGCCTTAGCACACAGGAGTCTGTTATAACCAGTACTACCTTGCACTCCTGAAGTAGGCCTTCTTTGGCGCAGTGGCTTGGACCCCAGCACCCAAACCCATTTATTTCTAAAAAATTTTTTTAACTGAAGTTTATTTATGTATTTTGAGAGAAACAGAGAGCATGAACAAGGGAGGGAGAGAGAGAGAGAGAGAGAGAGAGAGAGAGAGAGAGAGAGAGAGAGAATCCCAAGCAGGCTCTGCACTGAGCACGGAGCCCGATGCGGGGCTCTACCCCATGAACTGTAAGAACATAACCTGAGCGGAAACCAAGAATCAGACCCTTAACTGACTGTGTCACCCAGGTGCATCCCCCCCCACCCCAAGCCCATTTGGAGGGAATGGAGGCAGGCAGGAATAGTGTGGAGAGAAAGGGCTCTCTGAACAGAAGTTTAATAAGAGGTCATGTCTCTCGTCTGGCACCAGGAACCCCAGAGTGCTTTAGTGGCCACTAGGGGCTGGAAGATGGGGTTGCTTTGCTGACTGTGTTGTGCTGAGTGGGCAGCAGTCTGGTATGGGCTCTGATGACCCACCACCTGGCAGCCAAAGCACTTTCAGATCCACATCATTGCATTCTCCGAATACCCGGAATAAAGCAGGTCTTTTACAGGAGACAAAATGGAGGCCCAGAGAGGTGAGTAAATTCTCTAAAGTCACCGAGTGTCAGAGTCTGACTATAAGCTTGGAAATTCTTCCCACAGCAACGTGGGTCTGGGATTCTGTCTTGGAAGGCTTAAGAGTGCCTTTTGCTCTTCAGATTCCTGCAGCCATCCTATCCCTGTCTGCTGCTGGGATATAAGGACCTTCGAGGGAAACAGGGCACAGAGCTTCCCTTCATCTTAGGATGAGGCTGCCCTGGGACATCCTCCTTCCTTTTCACCAGGGAAGATTCTACAGAGGAAGTTAGAATTTCATCCTCAACTAGAAAAATCGGGCAAACCTGATAAAGAGCAACTGTTCCCTTTGGCTGGTTGAACAAGAAAATCCTTGCTCTAAATAGTTTCCTGGAAATCTTCCTGTGTCTGAGTCCAAGTTGAACGGCTTTCAGCTCACCCCATTGCCTTCCATCATAAAGTAATTTAGATTAGCCACAACTGAGGGGATAGGGAAGGCCATTGTGTTTATGCCCCAAACTGATGGCTCTGACCCTTGCACAAGGAGAGATGTTTCTGCCCTCCCTCATTCCTCTGATAATAGTGTGACTCATGTTTTCTCCCCCTTGGGGCCCTAGTGACCTACTGCTATGGGATCATTAATGGGGGAGGGGGAGGCTGAAACTGGCTTCTTGGGGGGGAAAAGCAAGTTCCAACTTTCTGAGAGACCTTCCTCCAGCCCTTCAAACATCTATTCAACCAGCTCTCTAGCCAGCCAGCCTGCCCATACCACCTGCACTCTTAATCTGTGTCAGACAATGTGCTGAGGTCTTTGAGTGCAACAAGGGTGAACAAGGTTAAGTCTGTGCCTTGCAGGAGTTGACAGATGATCTAGCGGAGATACGACATGTACACCTGGGGCGCCTGGGTGGCTCAGTCGGTTAAGCATCTGATTCTTGGCTTCCGCTCAGGTCACGATCTCACAGTTCAGGAGTTCAAGTCCTGCATTGGGCTCTGCTCTGACGGTGTTCTCTCTCTTTCTCTCTATCTTTCTCAAAAATAAATAAACTTAAAAAAATGAAAAAAAATAGTGTTTAAAAAAAAAGACATGCACACTTAAGTGTGGTCAAGGCATGATACAGTCTGTCCTGTGAGAGGTGAGGGAAAAGTGCCATAAGATAGAGGTGTCAGGGGCTAGTTTAGAAAGGTTTGTAAGTCCCCTCAAATCCCAATCCATATGAAGTGGGGGGTCTGGCACCGCTTGAGCTTTTGGGGGAATGATGACCAAAAGAAACTGCTTCCTGTGGCTGAAGGACCATGGGAAATAGAGAAAAGGGGTGAAGAGTAATGCTAATGAGGAAACAGGGTTATACTGTGCAGCTAACCCAGAACCCCTCTGAGTTTGCCTCGCAGGGCTCCTAGGTGGCTGCAATGGAAAGAGTGACCATGGGGCTCGGCACCTTCGCTCTCATCTCCTTTCCTCCGGCAGGTAGCTGGAAATTGGTAGAGGCAGCAGAGGCAGTGTCCTGAGGCCTTTTGTCTCTGGACCAGAGGAGAAACACAGACTGACGTGGAAGGATGTAGGAGAGGGGAGAAAGGAGGGAGAGGGGCACAGCGCTAAAGGAAGGCAAATGAGGCCTTGAAGGGTCAACTGTTCCCTCCCACTCAGCCCCAGGCCCATGGACAGGAGATTTTTTTGTGTCTGTAGCTGCCCACTCTGGGACATAGAGGCCCCAGGCTAGGAAATGCATGTGCCCCTCCTGAAGCCTGGCCTTTGCCCAGCTTGGTCTCCCTGCCCAAGCAAGCGGCTCCTAGCTTTGATGTGAAATTCTGTTATCTCAACGGGAGAGAAAACCTCAAACAGGAAGTCCAGCGGGTTATCTCTCACTCTTGCCCTAAGTGGTGGCTCCTCCATGCTGCGATGTGATCACTGATAAAATATTAACAGGTTGTTATCGGGCACAGCAATACAGAAGCTGTAATCTCACCACCCCCTCTACCTCACACAAGCTACCACTTTCCTGAATATTGCTGCTCAGGAATTCCCAGTTAACTCTTGCCTACAGGTCCCTGCTCTGGGCCTCATTTCTGCATGAGCCAGGTGGCAGTTGTCTTAGGTCTTAACAGAGCAGGAATTCACTCTACACGGGGAGATTATCAGGTTCTATTTCCTGTCATCCCTCAGGTCCCATTGCTCCAGAATGGCGCCCTTGCCACTTCACAAGTCACTTCCTTAGGAGGGCTCTGAAGAACTTTCTTTTTGCAAACATGACCTCGTGGAGATAACACAGCGAGAACACACCTGCTTGCAAAGAGACACGTATAATGTGATGCAAAATAAGATGCCGAATGAGTATAAGCAGTGTGGCAGGCAACCCAGGGTTCAGTGGTGGCTTCTTTTCTCCAACACCACTTTTGGAAGTCTGTGACATTTGACAAAGTTCTATGCTGGTTGTTTGGGAGAAAGGCCAGTCACACCAAAATTACAAGCAGCCTCTTCATTTGCACTTATTTCAGGGATTTTACCCAATGGGACGCAATGAGGTGGATCGGCATTCTCCCACAAAGGCTATCTGCTCCCTTGATTTAAAGGCACTGAGTGTAGGGGCACCTGGGTGGCTTAGTCAGTTAAGCGTCCGACTTTGGCTCAGGTCATGATCTCACAGTTTGTGGGTTTGAGCCCCGCGCCCAGCTCTGTGCTGACAGCTCAGAGCCTGGTGCCTGCTTCGGATTCTGTGTCTCCCTCTCTCTCTGCCTCTCCACCGCTCATGCTTGCTCTCTCTCTCTCTCTCTCTCTCTCTCTCTCAAGAACAAATATTGAAAAAAATTTTATAGGCACTGAGTGCTTTGATGAAAAAGCACATCTGTTTTTCTAGGAAGAGAAGCCCATTCAGTTCTAGATTAGCCCTTGACGTCAGTATTTGCACTAGTTTCTCAGTTTAGCGCTTTTTAAAAAAGAGGCAGAATGAGATGAGTCCAGTGGGTTTAAAAAAATGGAACTTGAGGGAGCAGGGGACTTCTCTGAGGAACACATGCACTCTTCAACTCAGTGACTCAATGGCCTCCAATGGAGACAGAGTAGAAATCAAGAAAAGGCAGACAAGATGAGGTGCCATCTTTTTCTCGACAATTCCAGAGGTACCTCGTGTGGTTAATTTTACTTCTCTGTATGTAATAATAAACCAGTATGTTCTCAAGTGTCACTTTCTCACTCCCCAAGAAACTTGTCCACCTCAGCACTGTCTGGGGTGGGGGTGGGGTGCAGAGGAGCCAGTGAGAACACTCACAGGCAGAGGCCAACAAGTCCAAGACCTCCTGGAGTGTAAGAATACGATCTTGATGGCTGTTTTGATATCAGGAAAGCTGCCAAGTGACAGCACTGAGTGAAAAACCCAGTCAAGAGGAAATGAATTTCCACATTGTTTGGAGGGATATTCGTTACATAAGTGAACGATTTCCTGATCATGAGGGCAGTTAAATATTGTGTGGGATTGTGGAACTTTCTTCCTTGGAAATTCCTAGTAGCGTGGGCTAGCTTTAGCATTTTCTTATCAAAAGCAAGAAGATGAGATTAGTTGTTTTCAAGACCCAAAGTATGGTGTAGTGGGAAAAGAGCCTGGGCTTTGGAGTCAGACAAACCTGGGTTTGGTTTGGCCACTGCATGCTCTAGCTCTGTGGCCTTGGGAGAGACTCTTACAATACTTTACACGTTAGTTTCTTCATATGTAAAATGGAAATGGTACCTGCCTCTTACTATGTTCACAGTATAATATATAGTAGGTCCTCAGCAAGTAATTAACTGTATTCTAAGCATATCGGTGACCCAAAGGGTAGTGTCAAAGTCACACCAAAATGTGTGTCTTTGGGGAGCAGGAACAGTTGACATCTGCAAAGGATATGCTTTCCAAGGTCAAAATTTCTCGATATTCCCCAAAAGTCTGAACACCTTGAAGACCTTGAATAGACTTCTGCTCAACAGATTCCATTAACAGAGGCCAGAGGAAAAGCAGAAGTTGGAGAAGAAAGGAGTGGTGATGGCTTTTAGACCTTCATCCAGATCTGTGAAAATCTGAGGTCAAGCAGAACCATGACCAATCAGGTTCTACTCCTAGAGAAAATCTTAGTCCAAGGGAACTGCAAACTTAATGTCCCCAACTCTGGGACAACTGGGGAGGTACAACAACCACTTTCCCCAATTCATAGCCTACAAAGGCTCCATTCTTAAGCAGATTTAGCATAGCCCCCCCACCCCTTGCTGGTACTCCCAAGCCCTGGATGCATTCTGTTCCTTAGGCTCCAAGTTAAATAATTCAATATTTCTCAAACCCACTCGGGTGTTGCTTTATTCACACCTCTTCCCCCTACCTAGCCTTGTGACTTCACTTATACTCTTCCCTACAACCTGGAAAATTCCACACCTCTGCCTTTCCAATCTTTACAGGTTTCCATAGCCTTCTGGAATATCAGGTCTTTTGGCGACATCTTCCAGAGCCTCTGCCTAAAGTCATCTTACCTGCCCCTGAGGACTCAATGGTCAGATGTATGAAATGTGTTTGGCGCGCAGAAGGCACGCAAAACATTTGAACTATGCTTATCTACAAGTGGGTTGGGGGTTTCCGAGGATTCACATCAAAACTTTGGACTTGGGGATGGAGGCAAGTAACAAAACACATTTCTTCTGCAGATGCTACTTTACATGAGAAAAATGAATGCTATGTATGTCTCAATGACTAAAGCTTTCATATACCCAAGACTAAGTTCTCTCAAACTGTCTAGTTTATTATCCAACCATGTGCCCTGACTTTGGATTCAGAAAGTATGTTCTCTGAATTTTCTCTCTGCCTAAGAGAAGTCCTAAGTTAGGGATGTCCATGTCATCAAGACCAAGTTATTCTTTTGGGGAAATTACACTTGACTTAGCCTGAGCTCACCCCTAGGTTTCCTGAACATACCCTCATGCTTCACTCCTAACACAGTACTACAGAGAGAGGTTTTATTTTATTTAAGTTTAGAGACAGAGCAGAGAGAGAGGAGAGAGAATCTTAAGCTCTGTGCTGAATGTAGAGCTTGAGCAGGGCTTGATTCCACGACCCTGGGATCATGACCTGAGCTGAAATCAAGAGTCAGATGCTTAACCGACTCATCCACCCAGGTGCTCCCCTGCCCCTCATCCCCCAGAAAGAGCTTTTGACTCATAGTACAGAACTCTGAAACATGTTCTATCTGGGGATTGCCTTTGGGAACTGAGCCTCTGCTTCGAAATGATTGCCCCAGATTATTTGCAATCACCGGACATGGACAAGCATATCTTTCTGCAGAATCTCTGACTTGGTCCCCTGCTAGGTGCCCATTTGTTCATCCAACAAGCAGGTACTGACTTCCTAACATGGGCCAGGAACTTATTTCATTGAGGCTTGCTCTGTCTGACCTTTAAGGATAGCTCCTCTTTCTTCTCTTGAAAAGAAGCTATTGGTGCTCTTGGAAAAAGGGAACATAAATGTTTTCTTATTCCCAAGATCTGGTCTCTATAGACTTCTGATTGTATTCTGTAATCCTCCATATTTTAAAATTGCATGCTAGGGAGCTTCCTTTCAATAACATTCAGAGTCTGTGGGAAAGAACACCTGTATTCCCTTTCTCCTTTGGTAGCCCTTTCAATTATCCAAATGAAAACTCAACCAAAGAGAAAACAGTAGTCTGCTCTGGCTCACACCGACTGACCCCTGCAACCTGTTGCACTTACCATTTCAGTTTTGCGTCTGCAGATTTTAAGGTTCAGGGCTGTGATCTACCTTGTTCATACCAATTTAGCCAACCCCTTCTTCTACAAATAAGGCACTGTTACAGGCTCTTGAGGTAGATGGAAATATCAAGTTCCCATGATTAACTCATTCATTAAGGATGAATTATTTACTGATTACCTACTATATACCAGGTACTATAATCAGCTCTGGGATAAAGTGATAGGCAAAAATGTGCAAGGCCCTTCCCCTCACAGAACTCATTAGGGAAAGAGGCAGACAGACATCATGTGTGTTGTGTTTACCACTGTGTATCACACAGCACATTGTAGGTAGCCAGTGAGTATTTGTTGAATGGGTGAGAGTCAACAGCCAAATATGTAACGGCACACTGTGAGAAGTGCCAGGAATTAAACAAAACAGAAAATAATGATAGAGTAGGGTAAAGAGAGGGGAAAAGAGGCTGCACAGAAGGCCTGAGAAAGTGGACACTTACACAGAGACCTGAAGGATGGGAAATGGGCAGCCATGCCCAAACTGGAGATGAGAGCATTTTAGAAGAGGGAACAGTATGGAGAAAGGCTTGGAGGGAAGTAAGAGCCTGACATTTTTCAGTGGGAAGACCAAAAGTGAGATCTGATGAAAAATAGCAGGAGACAAAGCAGATGAAGTAGGGGGTATGGGTTTTATTCTAAGTGCAATGGGAAGTCATAGAAGGGCTTTAAGCAGGGAGTTATATAATCTGATTTGTATTTTTTTTTTAATCTTGCTGTTGTAATAAGACAATCGTGGGAACAAGAGTGGAAGCAAGGACACCAGTTATGAGTTGCAATGATCTGTGGGAGATGATGGTTTTTTTGACTAATGTAGCTGTGGTAAAAAGTCAAGTCAAAATACTTTGGTAATAGAAAGGACAGACTTTCTGACAGACTGAATGTAGGGGACTACAAAAGAGGAAAATTAAGGATGACTTCCAGGTTTCTACCTTATGTGACTGGGTTGGTGGAGGTGCCACCTTCTAAAACAAGGAAAACAGGGAGGGAACGGTCCCAGGGTGTGTGTGTCACTGTTTATTTTTAACACATTTTATTTGAAATGCCTGCGAGACATGTAAATGTAAGTGTCAAGTAGGTAGCTATATATTTGAATCTAGAGCTTTCTAATAGCAAGACAGGACAAGGAAGTTTGTGGTAAGGGCCTTAAAAACGACCCAAAGCCTACATGTTCAAAGAAAATGTTATGCCTGGCTGGGTTAATCAGAGGAATTGGGGGGGGGGGCAGGGAGTTGACATTTGAGCCAAAGGAAAGATGATGAGGGAGAACATTCCAGGCCAAGGGAATGGAAGAGCAAAGGTGGAGAAATTCTCAAGGCAGGTTCAGACACTGAAAAACTAATTCAGCTTGGATGGAATGAGGGTTGTGTTTGGAATGTTAAAAAAGGACTCTAGAGCTCACAGTGACAGTGGAGAGGAATTTGTATTACAACTTGATTGGCAATGGGGAACACTAGCAAGTCTTTGAGCAGAGGCATAACCTGATGAGGTCATTAAAAGTAATTTCGTGATCGTGAATAGAGTGGATGGAAGGAGTGAGAACAGGTGGAAAGGGGGGCCAGTTAAGAACCTATTCCACTTTTTAAGGCACGAAATAATAAGGACTTAAGTGTTGATTGGGGAAACGAAAAGCTAAAAGGTAAATTACGAAAGACATTTGAAAGGGCAATTATGATTATGTTAACCTAACAGGACAGCCAGGAGGAGGCACCAACTTTTTTCTTCCAGATGTCTTTTGCCTCCACACTATATAAGCTCTGGTAAAGCTGTGTGACACTTTTTAATCTCTCCACAGTGGCACTGAACATTGGTTAAAGGGTCCTCGTGCTGGCCCAGTCTCACTGTAAATAGGTAACAAAGAGGTAGTTCTGGCATGGCAGTAAATGGACTCACACAGGTAACTGTCACCGGAAGAAGCAGTATGGGGTTGAGATCAGGAAATGGGCTGAGAGTAAGCACCAGTAGAGGAGTTAGAAGTTTTCCAACTTTTTTGTTTTAAAGCCCAATTGCCTGTACTCTTTCCTACTTTGCCCCCCACTCACCCAACACACACACACGCATGCATGCATGCGTTCACTCTCCTACAGGCTGAAACTTCAATGCTCTGAATTTTTTCCCACACCACCTTCCAACCATATTGTCCGTATCTGTGCAAAGTCCCACCTTTTCACAGCTCCCGTCTTTAGAACCAGTATCACTGACAGGATAGCTGAATACATTCCCCCTTTCTCAGGAATATTTACATTTAGACAACAGGGACTTCAATATCACAGTCCATCTATCTGACACAGAGATTAACCACATGGCAGTCCACAGCTGTGGTGAGGGGAGCGCAAGGGGACCAGGGGTATCTTTCAGTTCTCATTCTGATGGTGAAGCCTGGCTCTGGCCTCCCCCCACTCCTGACGGTTTCACTACAGTAACTATGATGGGCTTCCTCTCCAAGGAGATAAAATAAGCGTGGGAGAGTCTTCCAAAGTAACCCTGCAGAGGAAAACAGAACAAATATCCAAAACGTTTCTCTGCACAGACTAATCCTATTGCAATTGCTTGAGCCCACCTGCCCCACCCCCTTCTTTTAAAATTTCTCCTTTACTTTTTCTTTTTCACGGCTGGCATATTTTTATGTGTCCATTCTTCAACATTTTGTGAAGAGTACCTTGAACTCTTTGGAGAGTACATGCTATATAAATACAATAAAGTAACGAATAAACAAAATGTCTACTTTTACAAGAGTATAGGTTTTACTATTCTTGATAGTATGAGATCAACCCTTTACTCAGCACTAGACCAGGAGTAGGTAGATGGTGTATTCTGAGGAATATCAAATAGATCTCCCTGCTCTAAAATAGCTCCCCGCATTACCTGAAATCTCACAGTTTGGTGGTATATATATATTTTTACATTTGTGCCCTGAAGATTTTTTTCAAGAACTCTTTATCAAAATGCAAATACCACGTGATGGTGGGTAGATGGTCACGATTTGACCTTAGTTTCCTTTACATGAGCCCATCACTTCTGCCAAAAAAACCATATTTTTCACATTCTAGCATCTTCCATGCTTTTGTTCATGTTATTTTCCAGAGGTAATGCTAAATATAACATAAATTATAAATATAAAATTACCTTATATGTTAAACAGAGTCTCTCACCTGATATCTAAATCCAAACCTACTCATTCTTTTTTAAAACAATTTATTTTTTCCAATATAAGAGTAACAGGTTTATTATAGAAAATGTGAAAAAGGCAGGAAGAAAGCAGGAAGAAAAAATACCAACCATGGTCCTACCACCTAAAGAATGACCACTGTTAACAATGTGATCATGCTAGTGCTTTAAACAAATCTTAGTTTAGGTCCCATATCTGATGTGATGCCTTCCTTCAACTTCCTCCCCTTGCCCCCAGAATGCTTCTGTCATGTTTGTACCACTCCCTTATACAAGTTAGTTGACCTGGTGTGTGTCCTGTGCTTCCAACTAGGTTGTTAGAGCCTTGAAGGCTGAAACCATGAGTTATATTTCTTAATTTATCCCCAAACACCTACTGGGTTGGACCCAATATTTGCTGGCTGATTTCACCTAAATGAATACAAACCATTTAGGAAAGGATATAAAACAGGCCAAGTATCTACATCATGAAAATTATAGCTTTCAGGTCATCTGGCTTGGTGACTATTGCTTTTCTGTTCCTGGAAGTCCTGAAAGCCCATCAACTAGCCTCTTTCTCCACACCAAAACTGAGTAAGAAGCAGACTGAGTAAGAGCCAGGATTTACTCAAAGATCCTCTACATAAGGCATAAAGGTGAGAGAGAGAGAGAGACAGAGAGAGAGAGAGGGAGGAGGAATAGAGAGAGAGAGAGAGAGAGGAGGGATAGAGAGGAGAGAAGAAGAGAAAAGAGAGGAGAATAAAGTAGAGTAGGGTAAAGGAGGGTGTATAGAGTAGTAAGTCTAGTGCTCAATCCAGTATGTGATTTGCCTCCAGCACCGTATACAGGATCCCATCCACTTGTTCTGAGTCAAACCCGATCTCACGAAGCTCCAAGTGAGGGAGGACAGAAGTAAGGAGATAGCTGACGTGGATACGCAGCCGCGTAAGCTTTGCCAAAGCCCTGTATGATGGAGTGAGGGGGCAGAAGAGATGACATGAAGTCATTAGCCAACAACAAAATGAAGCTCCTTACAAACGGGCCTACATTTCTCAACAATTAGGTTTTCATTAGCTAGACAGAAAGAAGAAAGCACAGTGCCACAAAGCACAGGGAGACTGACTGCAGCTCTCTAAGTAATTCCTTGATCCTTAGTGGCCTATGCATTAATTAAGGCTTCTGCCCTTATCTATGGCCAGTGACTGGGGTTCTTCAGGGATGCTTCCCATTAGCACTCACAAGCTGATAACTAAACCCTAGTAATTAACCTTTCTAGGTCATCTCCCTCTGGGGTCCGGTAGGAGACCTGAGCCTTCTGCAGCACTTCTAGGTGTGTCTCTGTCTCCTTCAGTTTCTCTTTGAGCTCCTGCTTTTCCTCCTTGGTTCTCTCCAGCTCAGCCTTCAGAATCTGGAATTCGGCTTGGCGATAGCCCATGTGTTTCTTGCTCCAGTACAAGCCTTCTGTCTCCTGGGTAGTATAGGTCACCAATTCATTTTGGACTTTCTTGAATTCAGAATGCCAGTGATTTCTCTCCTGTTCCAGCTCCTCCACCTGCAGTCCAAGAAACAGAAATTCAATGACCCCCACATGCTATGAGAGTGCCCTGGATTGCCCCTGATAAATTCACTCTGTGATTTCTCTATCCATATTCTACTTATGGGCCTTCTCAATCCCCAAATATGGGAGGGAAGCCCATTTGGGCCCATTCAATCTGAGACCCAGCACAGAATGACTCAATAGCTTCTTGTGTTTAAAGGCCTCAGGACACAAAACCATCAGAGCTCCAACTGTCTGGTCCCTTGGTTAAAATGAGGTCTTATATCCTAGTGTTAAGGGGGTGCCCTAACCTTTTGCTGGAACAAATTCCTTTCGGCCAAAACACGTTCCAGTTTTTCTGTGGTTCTTTTCAGTTCTTCCAGCTCTCTTTGGTTCTTCGTCTTTGGCGTACTGTGCTGTCCACTCTCCTCATAACCTCGTCCCTTCTCCCCAGTGGCTGCGGCAGGGGTGTTGACAGAGGCCACAGAGGAATAAGGCACTGGGCTCCAGGATTCAACCACTTTTCTTCTCTCAGCAAGCTCCTCTCTGTTAAAAGGGATCAGCTGAATGGGAGCTCCTGAATCTCTAACACCTTTTGCGACACCCACGACAGCTACAAAAGGTCCCTTGTTCACTTCCTCCTTGTTTATGTTTGTGCTGCCTCTGTTAGACTCTTCTGCTATCAATCTTGGCATCTGATCTTCTAATTCTTCAGGGAGCAGGGACCCCTGGTGTTGGTCTTGGGCCCCTGAATACAGAACAGAGACCTCCCTACTCTGACTGGTACTCTTGCCTGCTTCTGGGTATTCTGGGGAAAGGTACGGTGGTGTGCTTCTCTCGGAACTGGATTTATCATGGCTGTTCTCCCCATCTGGGTAGGTGACAGCTGCCTCAACCCTCCTGTAAGGGCCAGGCATGGAATAATCTAGAGGAGGTGTTGTCCTCTCACTATGGAGCCTTCTTCGTTTCTCTGCCGGCTCCTCTCCCAGGATCCATTTGTACTTACTGCAAGAAGAAGAGGAAATTAAATTTTAAGCTGTCACAATACAAGCTAAATATATTCTTAATCCTGTGGAGCCTCTCTCCAAATTTCCTGCATTAAAACTGACTTGAGCTTTTATCCACAGAGCATTTCAAGTTAGGAATATAACTCAACCCCCAAACTCCAAACCCTTCAACTGATGCGACTTGCTGAGATAGCAATCGGTCTGAAGGGACAGCTGAAATCAAAAGGTAGGAGGGTGAGCATCTGGATATAACAAGACCAGATTGACCTTGGTAAGAATTCTGAAAATAGGATTGAAACCAGACTGACTTAGGAGGTCCCAAAATGCAAGGAAAGGCAGAAAAAACAAACAAAAAATACACATGCAAAATCCCTGAACACAAGAATGGAAAAAAGGTCATAAAAAGCCCCGCAGAGTATGTGGAGGAAAATCAAGCCAGCTCGTTAATTTTAAAGTGTCACAAAAACCTTCCAGTATCAAAGACTTAGACATATTTTTTTTATATTGCAAGAGAACACCATACAGTTCCTTTGCCAGCCAACTGGATTGTGGTTATTGCCCATTACTCACTTGTAAAAGTTAATTAAAACACAGGGTGCTAGTCAGGAACAAACAAATTGAATCGGCCAATTCAAGTCATTTCCCTCTTAGGGCAAAAGAACTCCCCTCTGTCACAGCAAACAGGCACTCCCTCATTTCTTCAGGAAAGTGCAGGACAGTAATCTTGAGTCACCTTCCATTTCTGGCTGCTATGTGCACTGACTGTTGAAGGAATTAACAAAACAAACTTGCACCATGAAATCCGTAGGCAATTTAAAATCATGCAGTAGGATGGGGACCTCACAGTAGGATGGGCCACCTCACAGTATTTTGAGGCCACTAGGTTTTCTCTGCAATTTTTGGCAACATCCGTAAGACATCTCAAACATTAGCTTCTTATAGCACCATGAATGTTCTTCAAAACTAGCATTCACTCAGAAAGAAAACTGGTCTGCATCTTAATAGATCTTGCTGTGTCAATCTTTGGGGGAAAGCCAAAGTATTTGTGGGCAATGTGAGAACACATGGATCCATCTATATAACATGCGCAAGGGCCACTGCAGGCGGCCCATTTAGCTGCAGCGTTGAGGAAGATAGTAAAGCAGTCAGTTCAGGGGCACCTGGGTGGCTCAGTCAGTTAAGTGTCCTACTTTGGCTCAGGTCATGATCTCATGGTCCAAGAGTTCGAGCTCTGCATTGGGCTCTGTGCGGACAGCTCAGAGCCTGGAGCCTGTTTCAGATTCTGTGTCTCCCGCTCTCTCTCTGCCCCTCCCCCGCTCATGCTCTGTCTCTGAGAAATGAATAAACCTTAAAAATTTTTTTAAAAATAAAAAAAAGCAGTCAGTTCAGAGGTCTTCATGAAGGAAGGTTATGGGATACTGGATAGCAACACCCAAAGTTTTATGAAAGGCAATGAAAGTCAAATGATCTGCCTTCTCTTCATTTTCCCACCTCTAAGGGTTCTGTCCTTAATTCACTTCTCTTCTCTCTTTTCTTTGGTAACTTCATACAACCTCTTGGCTATAACCTCTGGTCAGTAACTCTAAAGTCATTTCCCCAGCCCTGACTTCTAGTACTGAATTTCTAATTGCCCATCACTCATTCCTTCCTGGAGGTCCCACCTGTACCTCACGATGTATAAAACTGGCCTTTCCATTTTCATTTTTAAACCTGTTCCCTCCCCTATGTTTCTGATATGTGTTATGACACCAGCAAACTCTCAGTAATTTCATATAGTTCTACTACTATCAATACTCAAGTTCAAGCTCACATTATGTCTCCTGAACTACTGCAGTGGCTTCCTCCAGTCTCCCCTTCTCTCATCTCCAGATTACCTGCTGCCAAGTTAATCTTCCTAAGGTGTTACTCTGATTATGTTATACCATTAATTGAAATTTTTATGTACTGCTCCCCACAACAGAAAAGTTCAAATGCCTTAGCTTGGTATGCTTTAGCTTAGTCCATTTGGAGTGAACTCCAAAACATAAGAAACAATTATTCAGCACTTACTCTGTGCCAGACAGTGTGACAGGTGCTTAATGTGTATGGTCTCATTTAATTTTTCCAATAACCTTGAAGTAGGTGGTGGTATTATCTGCATTTTTTGAAGAGGATGCACAGACCTAGAGATGTTAACTTTCTCTAGTCAGTGACAGCACTGACTGCACTAACTGCAGCTAGTCAGTGACAGAGCTAGGACATAATTTGGCCCTAGCTGCTCTCTCATTACCTCCCTTCAAGAATACCAGCCAAAAGAAATGTCCCATGATTTCTCATGCTGCTTCTTTTGATTGGAATGCCCTTCTCCTACCCAACACTGCAAGTCTGACCAGCTCAAATGCTACTTCTGAATTCCCATAGCACCTTAGCACTCTATTATAATGTATATCACTTTTTACAGCGTGCCTATGTGTCTCTTGTAAGTTCCCTACTAAAGTACCAAAGTAGAAACTCCTTAACCGAAGAGAGCTTAACTAAATATGCTAGATGGGAATGAAGGAACAAAACTTTGCATATAAGAGGAAATCAAAAAGAAACTATTATGTGAATGAGAGAAAAATAGGTGGATATTACTTATTGGTTCTATAAGTACTTACTAGCTCTGTAAATTAAGGTCTGGTTCTTCCCTTTAGGGATTGATTCTTATTCTAGACCTGGAGTCACTCATTTTAGTAAAGATTAATATAGGGTTTGAATAGCAGGAATTCTTCTCCAACTGCATAGTTTCTTCTCATTTTCTTTCTTCTTTTTGTCATAGCCCTCAAAGGTCTGTCTGCAGAAGAACAAGCTGATATTTTGATAAGGACTGCATCGAATCTGTTGCTCAATTTGAGGAGTGCTGACATCTTATCAACATTACATCTTCTGATCCATAAACACGAAATGTCTTTCCATTCATTTAGGCCTTCTTTAATCTAATTCAGCAATATTTTATGGTTTTCAGTTCCCAAGTTGTTCTTGCACTTCTGTTAAATTTATTCCTAAATACTTCATTTTTGAGGCTACTGTAAATAGAATCATTTTACTGTTTTCTTAATTTTTGGTGGCTATTTGAAGTATAATTAACATACAGTGTTATATTAGTTTAAGGTATACAATATAACGACTCAACAATTCTATACATTACTCAGTGCTCATCAAGAAAAGCATCCTCTTAATCCCTTTAATCTATCTCATCCATTCCACACCACAAGTCCCCTGGCAACCACCAGTTTATTCTCTATATTTAAGAGTCTGTTTTTTCCTTTGTCTTTTTTTCTTTGTCTCTTTCTTGTTTGCTTATTTTGTTTCTTAAATTCCACATGTGCGTGAAATTATAGGATATTTATCTTTTCTTTGACTTACTTCACTTAGCATTATACCCTCTAGTGTTGCACATGGCAAGCTACTGTAAATAATGCTGCAGTAATCATAGGGCTGCATATTATTTATTCAAATTAGTGTTTTTATTTTCTTTGGGTAAATACCCATCAGTGGAATTACTGGATCATATGGTAATTCATTTTTAAAATTTTTGAGGAAACGCCATACTGTTTTCCATAGTGGTGCACCGATCTGCATTCTCACCAACAGTGCATGAAGGTTCCTTTTTCTCCACATCCTTGCCAACACTTATTATTTCTGCTCTTTTTGATTTTGACAGGTGTAGTGTGGTATCTCATTGTGGTTTTGATTTGCCTTTTCCTGATGATTAGTGATGTTGAGCATCATGTGTCTGTTGGCCATTTGTATGTCTTCTTTGGAAAAATGTCTATTCAGGTCCTTTGCCCATTTTTTAATCATGTTATTTGTGGGTGGTTTTGGTGTTGTATAAGTTCTTCACATATTTTGGATATTAGGCCCCTTATAGGATAATTTGCAAACACCTTCTCCCATTCAGTAGGTTGCTTTGGCATTTTGTTAATGGTTTCCTTCACTATGCAAAAGCTTTTTATTTTGGTGTAGTCCCAATAGTTTAACTTTGCTTTTGTTTCCCTTGCCTGATGAGACATATTGAGAAAAATGTTTCTAGGGCCATGTCAAAGCTTTCTTCTAGGAATTGTTTTTTTTTTTTTTCTTCAAAGACCTGACTTTTGTTTCCACTGATTTTTCTGTATTGTATTTCTACTCTCTATTTCATTTCCATTCTGATCTGTGTTATTTCTTTCTTTCTGCTTGATGTGAGTTTAGCTGGCTCTTGTTTTTGTAGTTTCTTCAAGTGGAAGTTTAGGTTATTGACTTGAGGTCTTCCTACAATTCTAAAATGAGCATTTACAAATATAATTTTCTCTTGGAGTGCATTAGCTTCATTCCATAAGTTTTGATATACTTTATTTTCATTTTAATCTCAAGATATTTTCTAATTTCCCTTGTGAGCTCTCCTTTTACTCATCTGTTATTCTGAAGTGTTGTTTAATAGCCACATATTTGTGAATTTCCCAAATTTCCTTCTGTTGTTGATTTCTAATTTAATTCCAATGCGACTGAAGGACATCCTTTGTATGCTATCAATACTTTCAATTTGTCGAGCCTTTTTTTTTCATGGTCTAACACATAGTCTGACCTGGAGAATATTCCATGTGCACTTGAGAAGAATATGCATCGTGCTTTTTTGGGGGTGAAGTGTTCCATATGTGTCCATCAGGTCCAGTTGGTTTATGGCATTCTTCAACTCCTCTACTTCCTTGTTGATCTTCTACCCATTATGGAAGGTGGGGCATTGAAGTCTCCAACCATTATTGGTATTTATTTCTCCCTTCAATCCTGTCTGCTTTTCCTTCATGTATTTTGGGGGATCTGTTGTTAGGTCCATATTTAGGTATAATTATTACATCTTCTTAATGAACTTTATCATTATGAAGTGTCCCTTTATATCTAGTAACATTTTTTTTTTTTTGGTTAAAGTCTATTTTGTCTTGGGGTGCCTGGGTGACTCAAGTCAGTTAAGTGCTGCACTCTTGATTTCAACTCGGGTCATGATCTCCTGGTTTGTGAGATCAAGCCCCACAACAGGCTCTGTGCTGACAGTGCAGAGCCTGCTTGGTATTCTCTCTCCCTCTATCTCTGCCCCTCTCCTGCTCGTGCTTGCTCCCTCTCTCTCACTTTCTCTCTCAAAATAAATAAATAAAAACTTTTTAAAAAGTCAGGTCTATTTTATCTGATGGTAGCATAACCACTGAAGCTCTCTTCTGGTTGCTGTTTGCATGGTATATCTGTTTCCATCCTTTTATTTTCAACCTATTTGTATTTCCGAATCTAAAGTGTGTCTCCTGTATATTTAGATCTTTAAAAAATCTAATCTGATAATTTCTGTCTTTTGATTGGATAGTTTAAAGTTGTCATATTTAATATTATTGAAATGACAGAATTTACATCTGCTACTTAGCTTTCTGTTTTCTACATGTGTCATGAATTCTTTGTTCCTTTCTTCCTCTACTGTTTCTCTTTTTATGTTATGTGGATATTTTCTCATTTAACATTTACAAATCTAACAATATATTATTGTTTTATGTAATGTTATGTCTTTTGAGGAAGCTGAGAGAAGAAAGCAGAGCAATCGCATATTGATAATGTTTATAGAGTTTGCTAAATCAACCTTATTTTTCCATTTAAGATTTTCTTCATTTCTTAACTATGGTGTTATTTCCTTACTCCAATACCACTTTGCTCCCACTCACCTCCTCTGTGCTAATATTGGCAAACATTTTACATCTGTAGATGAGCCCAACAATAAGGTTATATATGTACATAAAATTATATACAAATATATACATATTGTTTTGTGAAATTATTCTTTAAAGATAGAAACAGGAAAAATGCTATTCTATTGTCTTTTATAATTAATTAGATACCACTGCCAGTGCTCTATTTTTTCATGTGATTTTGAATTACTATCGGGTATCACTTGCTTTCAGCCTAAAGAACTCCCTTGAGTATTTCTTGAAAGGCAGTTTTGTAGAAACAAATTTCATCTGCTTTTGTTTATGTGAGGATGTATCTATTTCACCTTCATTTTATAAAGATAGTTTTCCTGGATTTAAGATTCTGGCCTCACACTCTTTCTTCTTTTACTACCTTGAATATGTGATCCTACTGCCCTCTAGTTTCCACTGTTTTAATGAGAAGTCAGCTGTTAATCTTACTGGGATTCTCTTGTACATGATGAGTATTTTTCTCTTTCTGCTTTAGAGATTTTCTCTTTGCCCTTGGCTTTCAATATTTTCACTATGCTATGTCTGACTGTGAATCTCCTTGCATTTGTCCTATTTTGAATTTGCTAAGCTTCTTGGATGTGTAGATTAATGGTTTTCATCAAAGTGGGGAGGTTTTCAGCCGTTATTTCTTTGAATATTTTTTCTACCCTTTTTCTTCTTGTATCTCCTACTCTGCAGATGTTAGTGTACTTAATGGTGTCCCACATTTCTTTTGAGGTGCTGTTCATTTTTCTTCATTCTTTTTTCTCTCTGTTCTTCAGATGGCATAATCTATAATTGATATATATTCAAGTCTGCTAATTATTTTGTGCCAACTGATATATCTTCAAGTCTGCTAATTATCTTGTGCCAACTCCAATGTACTTTTGAGTCTTTTTAGTGAAATTTTCATGTTAGTTACTATACTTTTCACCTCCAGAATTTCCATTTGGTTCTTTTATATATGTATTTACATATAAAATATATAGATATAGATACAGATATAGAAACAGATACAGATGTAGGTATAGATAACTTTCCCCTCTATTGATATTCTCTAGTTGATGAGACATGCTCTCCTTTTAGTTCTCTGAACATATTTACAATGGCTGCTTTGAAGTCTTTGCTAAATCAAACATCTGGATCTCTTTAAGGGCAGTTTCTATTATTTGCTTTTTTTCTTATGTACAGGTCACACTTTCCTGTTTCTTTGCATGTCTCATAAATTTTTGTTGACAATTGGAAATTTTTTAAACTTTATTTATTTATTTTATTTATTTTTTTTTTTTAAATTTTTTTTTTTTCAACGTTTATTTATTTTTGGGACAGAGAGAGACAGAGCATGAACAGGGGAGGGGCAGAGACAGAGGGAGCCACAGAATTGGAAACAGGCTCCAGGCTCTGAGCCATCAGCCCAGAGCCCGACGCGGGGCTCGAACTCACGGACCGCGAGATCGTGACCTGGCTGAAGTCGGACGCTTAACCGACTGCGCCACCCAGGCGCCCCTAAACTTTATTTATTTTGAGAGACAGACACAGCGCGAGCAGGGGAGGGGCAGAGATAGAGAGAGGGAGAATCTCAAGCAGGCTCTACACTGCCAGCACAGAGCCCAATGCCAGAATTGAACTCATGAAACCACAAGATCATGACTTGAGCTGAAACCAAGAGTCCGACGCTTAATCCACTGAGCCACCCCAGGCACCGGATATTTTTTTTTTAAGGTTTCTTATTTTTAAGTAATTGCTATAATCAATGTGGGGCTCAAACTTACAACCCTGAGGTCAATAGTCTCATGCTCCACCAACAAAGCCAGCCAGGAACCCCAACAATTGGATATTTTAGATAACACAGCATAACAACTCTAGATACTGATCCCATCTCCCAGAGTAGTTGATACTGTTGTTGTTTGCTTGGTTGTTTATTTAGTGACTTGGCTGAACTGACTCCATGAAATCTATTTCCTCTGCAGTATGCAGCCTCTGATGTTCCTGTTCAGATTTCTTCTTGGTTTTTACCTTTTACCTGACAACCTAAGAGTCACCCTTGGGTCAACATAGGCCCCTTTACTGGTCAAAGATTATGCTTAAGCCCTCTTATCCAGTTAGATTTTTAGCTTTTACTATTTCATATATGGTACCATTGGCTTGGAGGCTGCTATCACAGTTCAAGGAATCTGTTTCTACCCCACATTCAGCCAGATAGTAGCATCTTGGATTTTCCCTTTCTAATCACCTTTGAGAGGACACAACTTTGAGCATGTACACAGTCTTCCAGTCTACCAGGAAAAGTGTGATTTATTTTTAAGCCTGGTTTCCTAGGAATTGCCCATGGGTCAGAAAAGCTTACTGTTCAGCCAGTGGTTATAGGTTGTGCTTAAGCCCTTAGTGCCAGTGAGAGCCCTGTCCTTTGTTGTTTGATCTGTGTGAGGCTTGAGGGCTGCTTTAAAGTCCACCTTATGTCCTAGTTTGATTGCTCTAGAGTAAATGCAGCCTTATGCTTATGCACAGCCTTCCTAATCCTAGGGCTATGATCCCAGAAGAGGTCTTTTTGACTTTTTTCTTGGTTTTCTCTGTTATCAAACTTCTGACTGCTCAGTCATCTTTCTTGTTGTAACTTATATCATGGAGCTATGAGTGTCCTCTTAATTAATGCTCACCAAGATTTCCATTTTTTTTTAAATTTTAGAGAAAGAAAGACAGCAAGAGTAGGACCGGGAAGGGGAGGGGGACAGAAGGGGAGAGAGATAATCTTAAAACAGGCTCCACATTTAGGGCGGAGCCTGACATGCGGCTCAATCCCACCACCCTGGGATGATGACCTGAACGGTAATCAAGAGTTGGATGCTCAACCGACTTAGCCACCCAGGCGCCCCTCCATTATTTTTGACAATGCTTTTATGAATGGAGTTCTCCATGATCTGTTCCACATAAAGTCAGCTCCTTTGGGCAGAACTAAGGAGTTCTTCATCTTTAAGGCCTCTCCCTAAGCAGAGCCTCAGTGCCATTGTGCACAAGTGGCATAAAGAAAAGAAAATTTTCTTTATGAATGGGTGCTGGGTGATGTTTTTGGCTTGCTTCTTCAGGCATGAACCTCTGCCCTATAAGCAAGCTGGGTGTAGAGCAATAGGAGTCCAGTATTGTCAACATACTATCTCTACATGCTACGTGAATGCTTCCCCTGAGTGGGGACTGCATAGGAGAAGAGAGACCTATTCCTTTTGAGTCTGCCTGGAATAGAGCTTCTGCATGACAGAACTGGGGGAGATGAGAAATATCAGAGGCCTATTCCTCCCAGGTGAAACCATAGCTCTAGACTGGGAGCTAGGGAAAGAACTTCTGGATCATACCCACCTGCATTAGAGCTCCCTGAGAAGTTTTTGTAAAATATAGCTCGGAAGGGGGTGAGTGAGAACAAGCTAAATGTTGAAGACTGTTGCTGTTGTATCTGAGATTTCATAGATTTTCTTGATTGAATATTTCTGTATGCCTCTAGGACCATTTCTAGGAACTCCAAATGATTGTTTTTGCTGTTTAATAATATTTTCCAGTTAAATTGTTATTTGTTCATGAAAGAGTCCATCACACTCTTCATTTCTCCAGTCTGGAAGTTGCTCTCAAAGATCATCTTTTAAAATATTAATACTAGCTGCTGAATCAACCTTACTCATTTATAAAACTGTTCTTCTAGTTCTACCTGTATTTGTTGTTTCAAAAATTCCTTTAAACATATTAGAATGTCTTTCTTCCTCTCCTTCAGCTATCGCAGTGTCATTTGGATGGTATTTTTTGTTATCCTTTTAAAACATGAATTATAATTAGCCTTTGACATATAGTTTATTCAAAGGGTCTCTAAATAGCTAAATGAATTACAGCTGCTGATTTTCTCCTTTTCCATATGCTAATGGATACTTTAGACCTTAAGTTTGTATCACACCTAATGAAAAGTAGCATATATTGGAGATCCTTACATATATAACTTTACCATAAGTTCCTTCATTTTTCATTCCATTACTGCCTTAGAACATTGCCTTTCAGGGGCGCCTGAGTGGCTCAGTCAGTTGAGTGTCTGCCTCTTGATCTTGGCTCAGGTCATGGTCTCACAGTTCATGAGATTGAGCCCTGCGTTGGGCTCTGTGTTGATAGTGTGGAATCTGCTTGGGATTGTCTCTCTCTGTCCCTCCCTCCCTCTCTCTCTCTCTCTCAAAAATAGATAAATAAACCAAAAAAAGAACACCACCCTTCATTTAGCAAGCACTCAAATATATGCAGAATGAATAAAGAAAAAAGGACTATTTCCTTTAACAAAAATATGCTAAACGATTATGCCTGCTTACATACTGGCTGAACCTATTCTTTACTGCAAGTCCTCCCATCCCCTTGCTGGTTTGTGAAAACTCAAAGTTATTTCCAATGACACCTTTGGAGCCCTGTACTCCACTAGAACTTTAAAAAACTCTGTAGGATACTGTGGGCTTTATTTTATCTAGAGTTGGAGAGCTGTACTGAACGACCCAAGGAGCCTTATTAGCTTTAGGTTTTGATAATAACAGGGACCTTTGTAACTCCTGAATAAACCTATTATTTCAAACACTGTTTTACCAAGAAAACCCTGTAAATTTTACTAAACTCTTGTGTACCTTCATTTTTCCCTTTAAAAAGGCAGACTCTTTGCAATCAATCTGAATCCCTTTATACATGTAGCTTAAAATGACAAAATCATCTTACCGACCTTACATAAAACATAACGTTAGCAGCATTAATTATCACGTATCTCTTTCCCTTGAAAGAATATTATTGTCAAATTAAAATTACACATGATTGAAGTACTTTACCTATCCTCTATAGCCAAAACCCAAATCTAGATATAGCAGCTCCATAAACAACTCATACGGAAATCCCATTAAAGGATGAAGTATGCCACCCAATGGATGTACTGTCATACTGCACTCATAAAATACACACACACACACACACACACACACACACACACATACATATCAGCATTTGCAATCTCCTTCAGATTACCAGAAACCACTCTAGAGTAACAAAACAAACACTGAAGCAAAAGGAAAAGTTGTCACAGAAGGGAAAGAATAGCCTGCAAGGGCAATGAAACATTGATACGGCAGTGGCAATTTGGGTGCGTGACCATCTCAAGGAAATCAAAGTAGAGAGATAACAATGTGCTTTGAAAACACACAACACTTTACTGTCTATCCCTCCCAATATACAATGGGAGTTGGAAAACAATGGATAGGAACAGAGTTGAATTAGACTCAAGGCCCTGAGACTGAATGGATCATATTTTGTGGCACAGTTCAATCTTAGAAATTGCTCCTTCAGGGGCGCCTGGGTGGCGCAGTCGGTTAAGCGTCCGACTTCAGCCAGGTCACGATCTCGCGGTCCGTGAGTTCGAGCCCCGCGTCAGGCTCTGGGCTGATGGCTCAGAGCCTGGAGCCTGTTTCTGATTCTGTGTCTCCCTCTCTCTCTGCCCCTCCCCCGTTCATGCTCTGTCTCTCTCTGTCCCAAAAATAAATAAACGTTGAAAAAAAAAATTAAAAAAAAAAGAAATTGCTCCTTCAGTATCACTCAGATTTAACATTAGTTACTGAGTACCTATTATCTTCCAAGGCACTGTTCTAGATGATTTCATACAGATTCTCATTTAATTCCTTTAGCGTTGTGTTAGTTTTACTCCTAATAGCTTACTTCCTCTTGAGACTTTCTGCTCATGTTCGGGGGTGGGGGATGGAAGGGGGGGTCACACGATTCTTCAATTATCTATGGGGCTTAATTGTGAAGAATCACAGAATAGGGGACCTGCACACATGCAGAGATGTCTATCTAGATGAGAAGCTGAAGAGACCCACCTAAGAAAACAACCCTTTATATAATCATCACATTACTGATGACTGCAGAAGTTTCTACTTTTAGAGAGCAACTCTGTTATCTGCCTTATGGTTTGGCCCTGCCAGAAGTGAGAAGCATAGTAGAGAGGAGAAGGCAAGTCATAATTAGGAGCCCTGAGTTCCAGTCTCATGGTAGTAGAGGGGCAGTTGTATCTTTCAGCACTTCAAACACTCCTGTTATTTAAGAAAAAGGAAAGGTATGCTTCTTCCTGTTATAAAGATGAACAAAATCGTACTGAGGAGGTGCTAGAGGATGGACATGGGAAGACCCTGACTAAACTCATACCAATACTGACACAAACTTCTAATCGTTATTATTTATATGTCACCGACATGTTAGGCCTACGGGGCCCTACAGGACTAAATGTAAGGAGAGAAGTAATGCTTATCTAGGTACTACTCCCTTATATCTGGATTGCATATTATGCTTTTCAAAGAGTTTTTACACCCGTTATTTCACTCACATAGTTCCCAACATAATGTGAAGACATAATACATAAATGAGTATTTGTCAGATGACTAGCTCAAAAGAGACAGACAGACTTGACATAGCAGGTGTAATGTCAAAAAAATTGGAAGTACATGCAACACACAAGTCTATCAGCTCCAAATGGTATTTCTCCATCTGAGTTCCATGCTAGGCCTTAGGAGAAACATACACATAAACACGATAACCATACCTACTTTATAGGAAAATGGACCTGAGGTTTACTATTGAAGAGAGACTATGTTTTACCCACCTAGAAAATTGAAAAATACTGGAATCCAGAGGCTTAAGCTGAAGAGAAGGTGTCCTGCTTTCTTCTCCAACAGATGGAGGCCGGCTAGGACTATCAATTCCCTCATATCCAATTGTCTTATTGTTCAATTCATCCATATCTTGAATAGCAGGAATCCTCAGTGGATTAGTGAACACCTAGCAAAGAGAGAAATGATTCATAAAAATCCTAATTTCAAATGAAATACCAAAGGATGAGTCAATCCTTCTGATGCTTGGAGAAAACACTTGGCCAAATAAAAAGAAACTGGTTTCTTACACAAAACAAACAGCACACGGTAATGTACACTAGAACACTGAACCCAGTTCAGTTATAACCTTATCAGCTGGACAGACCTCCCCAACTCACTTATTAGCTCCTACAGTCATCCCACCCACAACATAAAACCCAGGCCCCCTAATCACCACCTAATTCTCTCCTGTGACCCAGTTTTAAGGCTGGGTTTTCACTCCTCTGAAATCTGTGATGCTGGCAAGGGTGGAAGGAATAAGCATTGCAGCGAGTGTCAGTGCTGGTTTTGGAGAAATGCATGCGAGAGACTAATGTATATCCACAATGCACACACACAGAGACATGCATCTAAGATCTTGTGGAAGAGCCAGCTTATGAAGACAGTACAGATGATGAAGGTGGAGGGATGTAATGGGAAGGCAAACTGAATGAGGACAGGGCAGTCCCAGGAAATCTCCCAATCTCCAGATCAGACTACTAAGCCAAGACATTAGGTCTGAAACCTGTGTATTCATATACCCGGGTTTCGGTAGGATGTCAGAAGAAGAATAAATTGCCTCTATCCTCACCAGTCTGACCTACCCTGATTGAGTGGGTAGAAGGTGAATCTAACATGCGACTAGCAGATATCTCTGGGAAAGAGGGTCAAGAGGACAATCATGCAGAAAGGCAAGGTTGGGTGGGGAAGATACATGGGTGCTATGGTGGCTGTCAGGAAAGGAGTGTCCCTGAGAGGACGGCCAACCTTATTGCACCCTTCAGCGTCCGGAGCTGGGCAACCATGTCCGAGAGACAGTGCTCCTGAAAATTCAAAACAGCAGAGTCTTTATAAAGCCAGCCAGCCTGAAAGCGGGGAGAGGGCAGGGGCACAAAGAACCAACCCTTCTTCCCAAGAGGAAGGAGGAAGGAATCACCCCTGAATCCTGGAAGAAAGGAGATTGAGGAAAAAACAGACACTCAACAGGAGCAGCCTGTATGAGAATGGAATGCAACCCTGAATATTCTGTGACATTGAAAGTGATATTCACACTGTCCAGAATCAGTATGGAATCCCAATCTGGGAAATATATGATTTGGCTCTTCTATTTTTGGCGATCTGAACATCAGTAACAGAAGATCAAAGCAAAATCAAAAGATTCAACAGAAAAAAAGACCACCAGGAGAAATGTTTCATGATTTTTATGCAGCTTTCAAGATTGTTGCTTCCTTCCAGCTATGTCCTCTGTTGGGGAAAATTTCATGTGAGAAAAAAAAGACGATGGGCTGTCTCTCACCTGGTGGTTCTCACTGTCCACTGGCAGCTTCTTCTTCTCAAGAGCTTGATCTCTAGGAGAAGATAAAAGTGCTATTTAGTTCATTCATGAAACTTCTCCGTCTGAAATGGATTACCAATTGCAGATTTAGGTTATATATGATGTTCCTACCAATTTAAAAATAGTGTGGGCCTCACTGAATAACTGAGGGTGCCTTCCTAAACTCTGCTACTTAAGAGAGAGTTCAAATGTCCCATCAAACGAGAGACAGGGAGGGGAAGGTGAGAGACTAAAGACAATCACTAATTAGACACTCAGGTGATGATCAGCAGGAATAAAGAACTGGTAGAATAGAGAAGTGAGAGGGAAATAGTTAAAAATCAAAAAAGAAAAAAAAATCTCTCTTCTCAAAGGTCCCCTGTCCTATTAGAGTCAGGCTCCTCTACCTTATGATCTAGAACCTTAAGTATACTCAACTGTTTCTTTGCTTTGTTCAAGTACAGGTCTTCATCGCTGAGTTCTTGCTCCTCTGGAACAGAGCATCTCCTGCAGTACAGAGAAGAAATCATCTTTTGGAAACAAAATGTGCTTTTCAGTTTTACCCTTTACTTTCCTTACAACTATGACAAGACAGGTCATTGAGGTTAACAACCCTCTAACCTCACAGAGTTCAGATTCCACCCACATCACAAAACCTGTATGCAGGTTAACATGTAGCAATTCTTATTTCAAGGCATCATCTAATTCTTTTGGTGCATATATCACCTTTCTCCCATGACATTCAAAGTATATGACAGCTACAAAGTTCCTATTATGGTGGACAGCAAGAAGCATAATCTTTATTTTTACACAGTGAGTTTCAAGAGAGACCTGTTTGAGGTTCCATACAGAGATTATTGTTAACAGTAGAACCTGGGTCTTTTGCCTCTTGTTTACTAAGAAAGTAATTCCCAAAGTGCAGTTTAGAAGCACAGGAATCCCTAAACTAGGTGATGATGCCTGAAGAAAATCAAAGGCTATGAGAGAGAGAAACAATAAGGGATTAGGAGCTTACACTGCAAAAACCACACAACAGATTAGCAAAGAGGAGAGAAAGGAGGATTCTATAAATTGAAAGACATCTGTTATATGTAAAGCACAAGGAAGAGAATTTTAGGAGTTAACACTAAAAGGAGTACTAGAAAGTGTATTCAAAGATCAAAAGCAGTCCTAGGAACAAATAAGCAAAAATTAGTAATAGTTGGAAACCCTCTATTAAAACTATTTTATTTTAAAGTTTATTTATTTATCTTGAGAGAGAGAGAATTCCAAAAAGGTTCCACACTATCAGCACATAGCCCGATGTGGGGTTTGACCCCATGAACCATGAAATCATGACCTGAGCTGAAATCAAGAGTCAGACACTTAACCAACTGAATCACTCAGGCGCCTATTACACCCATTTTATAAGGAGGCAGTGTCCTGGAAGGGTATGTCTCCCAGATTGAGTAGAAACTGACAGAAGATATGGGATTAAAAAATGAGACTCCTAAGCACTCAGTCCCATATTCCAATCACACAATCCCAGTTATTCTCCAGGAAGAGGTGCTTAGGCACATCTGGAGACTATGGGGGAATGCTTACTCATTACAGACCTAGACCTCACTTACTGAATTTCCTCCATTTTAAACATTTTTTTTCTAAAAAGCATACCCTGTTTTAGTGCCTTTTTTTCTATTGCTATTGTGCAGAAAAAATACTAAGAAAATCACAGCTAATTGAAGCAAACAGGATAATTATTTTGAGTCTCTGTGATTACTGAGTCAAATAAATATTTGTTAAATTGAAATAAATGCTCATGGGTATGCCAGGCACTATCTAGATGTTAGATGCTACAAGGGACATGCAAACAAATGGCATTAAATGTACAATATGTACTATAATAGATTCAGGCATAGGAAGCATATGAGTGAAATCATAACTAAACGTGAAATGTAAAGCCCTTATTCTTGAATAGTTTACAATCTTTTGAAGAGCCAAAGCATATACATATGAAAAGCATCTAAAAAAATACAAAACAGTATGCAAACAAATGTCAAGAATTAAATACCATGGAAAGCTAGCATAAAATCACTGTAAACTATTGTCAACAGGAGAAGTATCACACAAAATACTTAAGCTTCCCAGATGGATATGATTTGGATAGGCAGATGGAATGCAGAACGTCACTGTAAGCAAGCAGAATAACACTATCAAGTCATGGGAGAGGGAATAAGCATGGCATGTGTTGGAAATACTGAAGCCAGAAGCCTGGCTAAAGCATATGATTTGGGTTAAAAATAAGGTTGGATAGATAGGGTGGGATCAGTTAGCAAGAGGCTTGGATGCCAGGCTGAAGAGTATGGACTTGAGATAAAAAGTGTTTTAGTGGGCAAAGTGAGTGAAAGGGAGTGGGAGTCCAGTTATGGAATGAGTAAGTCACGGGAAAAAGAGGTAGAGCATGGGCAATACAGTCAGTGGTAGTGTAATAGTGCCATATGGTGACAGATGGTAGCCACACTTGTGAGCACAGTATAACATACAGAGTTACTGAGTCACTATGCTCATGCCATACATGAGCAACCAATGTAACATTATATGTCAACCGTACTCAAAAGAGCTTTTTAAAAGTGTTTCAGAACACAGAGACAAATCAGGCATTTTCTCTGGCATAATAACCTTACCTGTACTTTGGATGGGAATTATAGTAACAGAACCATCTTGCAGGTAATGTAGATGGATCAACCTTGCCAGGAAGCTTCCTCCATTTAAGACACTCATCACACTGTACCCATGTCTGGTCAGGAATCTTCCTGAATGAAGGAAAACAGAAGTATGACTGTGTATATCCTAGCTCTGTGCTCTTATGTTAGAAAGGCACACCCTAAAAGGGAAAGAATAAAATTTTATATATGAATTGTGTTAGAACTGTAATGCTATGGTCTAAGTGTTTAAAACACACATCTTGAACTTCACAAAGAAAATAATAATAGAATTATACCAAACATGGGTAAGAAAAATAGTAACAAGTCTTAACATGGTAAGCTACCATTATTTATGGAACTAAATAATATTTTCCAGTATCTCTTGTTCTAAGCAAACAAGAGGATCATTTTAACTCTAAAAATTAACAAGGAAGAATATATATTACAATATTACCAAGAAATAAAACCCATAGAATCATTGTATTTGCTTCTATCCAACTGTGTAACAAGTTTAAAATGCATTTGTGGGGGTTATGGAAGCATCATCATCAAAAAGTCTTCCCCATTTTCCCACAGACTCCCTAGTCCTCTCTTTTTGTCCATTTAAAAGTCTTTGTTTACACTTCAACCAAAATTTTATTAGGTTGGTATCCTCAACATTAATCTTAAAAACTCCTATAAATGTGATTAAATCTTGTAACTAGAAAGGGTGGCTTCAGTCTAACAACTGAGTGAAATTAAGGCAAAATCCTTCTAGAGATCTATGCTTAAGATACAAAGCCACTCAAATCCCTGCCAGGAAGCATAACCCAGTCACCTACACCTTAGAGCAAATGTGTTTCTCTATGAAAGGAGGTGGTCCATATAGAACAGAAGTAGTCAGCAACTAAGGTGTGAAAAGCAGACTGGAGGGAGAAGGTTGGAGAAAAGAAACAGAAAGAGGGCACAGGGGTACCAGGGGTCAGTCTGAGAAACATGTAATTTAGCTTAGAGCATGATGTGCGTATGTCACATTTATACTGCTCTTACCAGTACCCATTTTCAATAGAGTGATAAGAGTTCTTTTATGTCTTAGTTTGTATCTTTTTCTTTAGTCTTTATTTTGTTTAAATAATGCTTTTTTTCTTTATATGTAATATAAGCTCATTACAGAAAAACTGGAAAACACAGGAAGATATGAAAAAGAAAATAAAAGGCATGCATATTTCTACCACTCAAACACAGTGTCCTCTTCTTGTTTAAAAGTCTGCTTTAACATGGAAAATTCGTGTTTTTGGATATATGGCTTCCTTATCTCCTAGCTCCAGGCTGCTCTAGCCTTGAAACGTCCAAGCTCTAAGCTCAGGCCTGACCTCTGGTGTCTATTTATTTCCATACAGCTACTGCTTAATTTAGAGCAAAGGGCAGTTTCAGCAGCAGTGGGAGGGAAGAGGAAAGGTCGTATTGGCTTTGGTTTGGCATGTGGATGCACAGAAGAGTTGCATGCAGAAGCATGCCAATGGGACTGCCTTGGAGAGAAGCATTAGAGACAGCAAATCCTTGCCTTAGGCTATATCAGACTATGGAGGATCCTTCCAACCAGGCAGATAGGAGAGGCATTTAGCTGTGATTGCAATAAATAGGTAGTTGAAGGGGTTGTACCATCCATACTCCCCTACTGCATCCTTCCAGAAGAGCGTCATGGCTAAGCACTTGGGCTTGGGGGTCTGACTACCTATATTTGAACTTCGTATCTACCACTTTCTACTTGTTTCATCTTGAGCAAGTTACTTAAGCTCTCAGTATATCAGTGTCAGTAAAAAGGTAATAATACCATCTGTCTATCCCACAGGGTTGTTGTTAACGATTCAATAAATCTAAATACATGTAAAAAACTTAGACCAGTTGACTGGCATGTAAGTACTCAATAAAGAATAATAATTATTACAATTCTGCCTCCAGAAAGGTTGAATAACATATACACACACTCTCTAGCAATATATGAACATCTGTTTCATGGCATTTATCACTGCTTATTTGAAAGGCAAAAAAATGGCATCTTGTCCTAGCTGGCATTTCTTTGAAAACCACAGAGGTTATACATGAGCAGAGATCTTTAGAGTGATATTCACACAACAGTCAGTCATGTTGCACCGAAACAAAATTTTGTATCATACATTTGCCTGATAACTTCCATTAAAAAAAAAGTGCATGGATGTCAACCCCAAAATCTTTTAACACTCTAATCCTTGTCATGATAGGGGTGTAACTGATTATATATGTGTTGGTATGTATTCTATCCTCTGTTTTACCCTTTCCTGGTTACTGAGGCATGTCATCCTGATCCACACTTCTGTATGTAATTCGCCGTCCTAGACTCAATAAATTCTACTTTTTTCCTGATATGCTGGGTTCTCTACTTCAACCCTCAAATGCCTTGGTACAGGTCCAACAATGTTCACTAAGAATAAAGAGAAGGGAAGTTTGCTAACATTTCTGAACACCTACTATATGCCAGGCACTATGCTACAAATGTTATGCTCATTTCATATTCTTACAGAGGTGAAGTAACTTACTTACCCAAGCTCACCCAAACTATTAAGCAGATCCAGAGTTTCAACCCAGGAGTGTCTCATTTAAATGGTCATCATCTTCCACTATATCACACTGCCTGTAGGATAAACTGACAGTACTAAACTCTGCATATTTATGACCCAAGCCACACAAGTGTTAAACCAGAACGAAGAGGTCTACAGAATGATAAAATCAGTACCTGTTATTTCCTATTTTTAGTTAATTAAACTTCCTATGTGAAAGCACCATCTTACCCTTGTTCCTTCCATTTGCTCTATGGACATTAACCCCTGACATTTCTATATTCTACATTTACTACTCACGGTATTGGCCTGGCTATGGCTGAGGTCTCAAAATTCTCTTGGGAGGTCTTTTCCTTCCAATAAGCATTGAGCTTCTGGGCAAGGGCATTTATTGTCAACCTGAAAGAAGAAGGAAGAAGAAGCATATCAATGCTGAGGATCTGTTGAACAATTTTATGATCTCTGAGATGCTCCCATTTAATAGAGGCCACCAATGTAGAATATTCAGCCTAAGTTTGAACATCTACACTTTCAGGAACCAGGATGGGAATCTACTGCCTTTGCAAATTACATGTCAAAATGACGAAGTCATACTGTTGACTAGTCGCTTTGGTTGAAAAGGTAAAATGGTCACAAGTCCTAAGAAATACTGTGTTCTTTAAATTTTCAGGTCTTTTAGAATCACGAAGTGGGAGAGATGACATTCTAGACAATGAGAGAAGACTAAATTGCAGAGCTAGGACAGAACCAAATACTGGTAAGATTAAGGGGGAGCTGCTCAGACTGTCAGATGACTACAGGTAAACAATTCAGGACCAAACTGAAAGTCAGGGATTAAATGCTGTACTCTATGTATTAGAAATCAATCAAATACTAACATAAAAATGTCTACACAGTTCTTCATTCAAATGTTGATCACAGAAGTTACAGCACCAATGGACAACAAAGTCCCCTACAACCTTCCACTACATATCCGTTAGTGGAGGCTGGACCCCAGCTCTGGCTCTTGCTCAGTCTCCTTTATTTCTCTTTCCAAATGAACAACAGTAAACGTAGGGTCAAACAATGTAAGGTGTAGAAGACAAAACCTGAATTTTACTTTTTTTTAAACTTCACTTTTAAAAACTGTCAATTCGAGTGACCAATTCCTATTTAATTCTAGAACCTAGGATTACAATTTTTTAAATAAAAAAATTTAATGTTTATTTATTTTTGAGAGAGAGAGAGAGAGAGAGAGAGAGAGAGAGAGCACTCACAAGCAGGGGAGGGGCAGAGAGAGGAGACACAGAATCCAAAGCAGGATCCAGGCTCTGAGCTGTCAGCATAGAGCCCGATGCAGAGCTTGAACCCATGAACCAAGAGATCACGACCTGAGCCAAAGTTGGATGCTTAACCGACTGAGCCACCCAGGCACCCCTTGAACCTAGGATCACAAAATAATGTTGAGTTGTACACACCTGGTATACTACAAATTTATGATTTAAAAAAAAAATCTTTGGACTTCTTGGATCATTGCCCAAGGGTTTTGTAGGCCTCATCTCTCCTTAAAAGGAATTCTTCCTTACCTCCACCTTACTAATATTAAATTAGATTCTGACTACACAGAAAAGAATAAAGTCATTATATGTGAGCCCTTCCACAAACACTTACTCTACTCCAACCTACTAACGTTCATATTTTTATGATTATATCGTTCCTTCAAGTCACGGATGAAGAACGGTTTCTTGTCTTTAAATTCTATTTTAAAAATATTTTTAAATTTTTTAAAGTTTATTTATTATTGAAAGACAGAGAGAAAGAGAGCATGAGCAAGGGAAGGGCAGAGAGAGGGGGAGACACAAACTCTGAAGGAAGCTCCAGGCTCTCAGCTGTCAGCACAGAGCCCGACACGGGGCTCAAACTCGCAAACCGCGAGATCATGACCTGAGCCGAAGTCAGATGCTTAACAGACTGAGCCACCCAGGGGCCCCCTATTTTAAAACTATTTTTAAAAGAAGTAGATTAGATGGGATTCTGGAGAAGGCTTGAGTGGTAAACTGACACATTTCAGCTCTTAGAAAGGCAGCAACTACCCATCTCCCATCCACGCACAGCCCCCATGGCAGGCAGCTGTGCACATACTTTAAGAGCAGCTTGTAGGGGCCAGTGTGGGCAAAATAAGCCTGCCTCCAAATTCAAGCTATCTGTACTCTGACTGCTGTTTGCTGCTCCTGATCACAGGATCATGTCATCCCATGGTAACCACAAAGAAAACAGCTAGAGAATATACGCAACAAGAAATTAGGAATAGATCTTTCACTATAAAAAATCAACTGAACACAAAAGAAGACAGTAATAGAGGAAATGAGGGACAAAAAAAATCTTAGAAGCCATACAGAAAACGGAGCAAAATGACAGAAGTCCCTCCTTATCAGTAAGTGCTTTAAATGTAAACGGTTTAAACTCTCCAGTCAAAAAACAGATTGGTGTAATGGGTAAAAACAAAACAAAACAAAACAAAACCACATGATTTAAATATATACTGCCTACAGGAAATGAACTTTAGATAAAAAAAAAGACACAAATAGGGGGCACCTGGGTGGCTCAGTCAGTTAAGTGTCAGACTTTAGCTCAGGTCATGATCTCATGGTTTGTGGGTTTGAGCCCTGCATTGGGCTCTATGTTGACAGTGCGGAGCTTACTTGGGATTCTCTCTGTCCCTCCTGCACTCTCTTTCTCTCTCTCAAAATAAATAAATAAAAACTTGAAAAAAAGACACAAATAGTTTGAAAGTGAAAGGATAGGAAAGGCTATTGGTAAATAGTAACTAAAAGAGATAAATGGTGTCTATACTAATATCAGACCAAATAAACTATGAATCACAAAAGCTAGAACGTGGAAGCAGCCCAAGTGTCTGTTGATGGACCAATGGATAAGTGAGATGTACTGTGCATGTGTATGTGTGTGTGTGTGTGTGTGTGTGTGTGTGTGTGATTATTATTATGCCTTAAAGAAGGAAGGAAATTTTGACACAGGCTACAACATGGATGAAGCCCAAAGACATTATGCTAAGTGAAAATAAGCCAGTCACAAAAAGACAAATTACTATACGATTTCACTTACATGAGGTACTTCAAGTAGTCAAAATCGTAGAGACAGAAAGTAGAATGGTGGTTGCCAAGGGCTGGGGAAGTGGGAATGGGGAATTATGGTTTCATAGGTATAGAATTTCAGTTCTGCAAGATGAAAAGAGTTCTGGGGATGAATGGTGGCGATGGTTGCATAACAGTATGAATATATTTAATGCCACTTAACTATACACTTAAAAATGGCTAGGATGGTAAATTTTATTTTACCACAATATTTTACCACAATAAAAAGAAAATTGGGAAAAAAGGGAAGTAGATTGTGTGGTTCCCAGGGGTTGGAGAAGGGGAAGTGTGGAGTGGCTGCTAGTGGACAAGTGGTTGCTTTTTGGGGTGGTGGAAAAGTTTTGGAGTTAGGTAAAGGTGATAGTTGAACGATTTGTGAATATACTAAAACCCTCTGTAGTGTACACTTAAAAACAGTGACATTAATGGTATGTGCATTGTATCTTCACTAAAAAGAAAACTAAAGCTCTGTTCTCATGTATTCAGGTAAAATTTACACAGAGTGAAATGCATCTTTTTAAGTGTGTTGTTCTATCAGTTTTAACAAAGGTATACAGTCATGTAACCACCACCTTAACCAAGATACTGTTATTATGGATTCTCAAATTCCAGTTTTTCTCAAAAAACCCTGGCTTGACTTCACTGTTCTATTAATCTCCTTCCACTTCCCCAATCCTGGTGTATGTAACTAGACACTATCTCCTCTTCATTCTCTTGTCTTAACCCCCTGTAGGCTACTTTCTACCATCACCACTCCACGAAACTATTCCTTTTCCCAACGCCATTAATTCTATCAATGACCCTGCCAATATCCCAGTGTACTACATTTGAGACTTTGCAGTGATCTTTGATTCTTCCCTCTCCTTTATATGCCTTATCTGTCACCAAAATCTTTTGAACTTTTCTTCAGTGTCTGTTGTACCCTTCCTTTTTCACAGCTATTCTTATTTCAGATGTTCACCTCACACCTAGGTTACTCCAATAGCCTTTAAAGTTTATTTATTTTGAAAGAGAGCACATGCATGTGTGCACATATGCATGTGTGAGCAGGAGAGGGGTAGACAGAGAGGGAGAGAGAATCCCAAGTAGACTTCTTGTTGTCAGCACAGAGCCTGACACGGGGCTCAATCTCACGAACTGGGAGATCGTGACTTGAACCGAAATCAAGAGTCACTCAACCGCCTGGTGTCACTCAACCACCAGGTGTCACTCAACCGCCTGGTGTCACTCAACTGCCAGGTGTCCCTCCAATAAAGAGCCTTTAATACTTCCTGTACCCTGTTTCCAGATTTGTCAGCTGACCTGATTCATGTAAAGGATCTTATAAACCACAAAGCAGTACACAGTTATAACAAACTATATTCTTTAGAATTGTTTCAAGTCACTCCCCTATTCAAGAATACACAATGAAGTGTCACCATCTGAGGCGTCAGCTACTCTATCCAACATCCCTCTAAGACAGAAGTTCTCAAACTTTCTTGGTTCATGGCACTCTGAAGTCTCAAGTTTTTCATGGCACCTTTGGGTCAAAAGTGGTATGTACCAGTTCTAGTTATTAAACAGTTAGGTCCAAACAATTTAGTTGGTATTTATGTTCTAAAATGTAGCATTTATGTGAGAAATCAATGCATATGAATTGAAAATAAATTATTTCATTCTTAAAATAGTCACAATTACTTACTAATGGGAAGTGTGTGCATGCCTGTTGGGTATTGAACCCCTACTCGAACTTTGTAATGAAAGTGGACACAGCTTCCCTCACTTCTTATTCAACACTGACTTTCATGTATTACTTTTTATCACAGCAACCACCAAAAACCCAGATTCACAAAGATATGGTGCACTCAAAAGGAATGCAACAGATTTTGGTACCTGGAAATGGGGTACTGCTGTGACAAATACCCATAAATGCGGAAGCAGCTTTAGAGTTGAGCAGTGGGCAGAGGCTGAACGAATTTAAGGAGAATGACACAAATTGCCGAGATTGTAATCTAGGTTCTAGATTGAACAGACTGTGGGTAGAAATACGGATACTAAACAGCTCTGTGGTGAGGGCTCAGATGGAAGTGAGGAGCGTGATAGAGAAAACACAAATGTCCTCAGAGACTATCTGAATCACTGTGAACAGATGGCTAGGAGAATTAGGGATGTTAATGGTGCTGCTGGTGAAGGCTCAGAAGGAAATGAAGAACATGCTGATGGAAAATGTGAGGGAAGGTGGTCCTTGTTACACAGTGGCAGCAAGCTTAGCAGAATTGGGTCCTACGGTTCTGTGGAAAAGCAGAACTTGTAAATGATGTAACTAAACATTTAGCTGAGGAGATTTCCAAGTAAAGTGGTGAAAGCGTGGCTGGGTGTCTTCCTGCCGCTGACATAAAATGTGGGAGGAAACACACAGATCAGGAAAGAACTATTTGTCAAAAAGGAACCAGGGCTTAAATGATTTTGGACATCCTCAGCCTATGCAGATTGCAAAAGATGCTAAAATGAAGACATTCACTGTCAGGAAAGCATGCATGCTCTGGAGAAAAAGTCAAGGCTGTAGCTACAAAACCTTTTGCTAACATCTCAGATCAAAAGGTCAGAGCATTCGATCACACAAAAAGCTCTTTCAAAAGATTAAACATGTGACTCAGATCACCACAGCCATCTCAGCAGAAGCCAAGAATAGAAATACAATTATCTAGGAAAGACCTGTCAAGAGCTTCTTGTCTGACCGAATGAATATCCATGACATACATGTGGAGACCCACAAGGTTCTTGAGAATGGGATGCTAGCACAAAAACTGCCAGACTGGACTGAAGGGATGGAGAGAGTATGAAACTGAAAGAAGGCTGGTGGACCTCCAAAACTCTAAGGCCAGGAAACAGGCTGATACAACAACTCAGATGCAAATACATGCTACCTTTCCTGAGAAAGGTAAGATGACTCTGAGGGTGCAGCCATGAGCCCACAGGGCAGGGCCTTCAGTTTATAGGAGGAAGCCACAAGCCCCAGAAGATTCTTCCCAGGTCTTGAAATTTAATGGAATTCGTTGGACTGGATTTTGAAATTGCTTGAGACCTGTGACTCCATTTCCCTTCAATTTTCTTTTCCGTCTGAAGTGGAATATCTATAACTGGTATCCTATGCTTGTCTTGCCATTATATCTTGAGAGCAAAATACAAAAAAAGGGACACAACTGCAGATAGAGTGGAATTTTATGCCAGGATGCATCAGACCCACACCTGATTCAGATGATGAGATTTGGGGATTCTGAGCTGCTGATGGTTAGATGAGAGTTTAGACTTAAAGTTGTTGTAATAGTTGAGAGTTTGGGGGATGTTGGGATGGGATAAATGTATTTTGCATGTGAGATGTAAGTGGATCTCCGAAGGCCAGGAGGCAGGCTGTGGTAGGCAGAATAATGGTCCTCCGTCCTCTCCAAAGAGGTCATGTCCTGATGACTGATCCCTGAAACCTGTGACTATATCAGGATTCCATGGCAAGGGGGAATTAAGGTTGCAGATGGAATTAAGGTTACTTACCAGCTGACCTTAAGAGAGGGAGATCATCCTGAATTATCCAATTGTAATCACAAGGGTCCTTTAAAGTAGAAGAGTGAGGGCAGAAGAGGCAGAATCGGAGTTGATGCGGCAATGACAGAAGCAAGGTCACTGGAGGCATGTGATTCGAGAAGGACTCAACCCACCACTGATGGTTCTGAAGATGGAGGAAGAGGGCCACGGGCCAAGGAATGCCAGCAGCCTCTAGAAGTTGCAAACGGCAAGGAAGTGGATCCCCCCTGGAGCCCCCAGAAAGGAGTGTGGCCCTACTAATACCTTAATTTTAGCCTAGTGAGAGATCTGTGCTGGGCTTCTAACATACAGAACTCGAAGAGAACAATTTAGTGTTGTCTTCAGCCACTAAGTTCGCAGTAATTTGTTCCAACAGGAGTAGAAAACTATTTCTATTATTTATAGGCAGAAGTCAAGCATCACTGTATTTCCCTCAAAAATCTAAAATATCCTGTGGCTCCCCCGTGAGTTCATTATGTGCAGCTGGGCACATAGTTTGGGAACTGTGGCTCCAGGACAGGGATTGGCAAACTACAGCCTGGGGGCTAAATTCAGGCCACTGCCTGCGTGTGTGTGTGTGTGTGTGTGTGTGTGTGTATATATATTAATATATTAATTACTGGACACAGACACAGACATGCTCGTTCCTTTACTTATTGACTGGCTACTTTCATACTACAGCAGAACTGAGTAGTTGTGACAGAGACCATATGGCCCACAAAATCTAAAACATTTCCTTTCCAGCCCTTCACAGGATAAGTCTGTCAACTCCTGCTCTAGGATATGGCCCTACTCTATCCGTTTGACTCTATTTCCCTTCACTCTAGTTATATCTCTTATCCCCATGGCCTATATTGTCACCATTCTGAGTTCTCACTGCTTTATATCATGCTATAATTACATCCTGGAATTCCCTTCCCCCTGTTTCTAAATCCCATTTTCTGTAAGACAAATCTCAAGCCCTATCTGTCTTATCAGGGCATTTTCCCTATACCATATCACTTGGTTTTGATTGATCACACATTTTATTGCTCTCCAAATTGTTTCACATCTGCGACAATTCATTATTACAAACAGACCGTAACTCCTCAAAGACAGCAACCATGTCTTGAATTTCTCTGGAAAATTCCATAAAGCCCAGCCATGGTGCCATGCACCAGTGATGTGCTCAGTGGGTATGTGTTCATTATATTTCTTCAGCTGAAACTCACTCTAAAAATGTTGTAAGTTTGAGCCCTGATAGGTGCAGCTGAAATCTGATATCCACAACTATTAAGAGTGATATTGCAGATGATTTATTTGTAGACATTCCAGCAGTATGATGGCTGGTATCTCTTTTAGCATTTGCAGTTTTGATTATCTACAATACTCGTAGGATGGGTTTCTGATAGCAAACAGCTTTCTCTAATCCTCTTCTCAAAGTCCCCTATTTTTTTTTCTTTTCTTTTTTTTTTTTTTTTTAATTTTTTTTCAACATTTATTTATTTTTGGGACAGAGAGAGACAGAGCATGAACGGGGGAGGGGCAGAGAGAGAGGGAGACACAGAATCGGAAACAGGCTCCAGGCTCCGAGCCATCAGCCCAGAGCCCGACGCGGGGCTCGAACTCACGGACCGCGAGATCGTGACCTGGCTGAAGTCGGACGCTTGACCGACTGCGCCACCCAGGCGCCCCGTCCCCTATTTTTTTTAACTAAACACCTTTTCATTTTATATAAAATGGCGTAAAAAAGGAAAATGATGCCAGAACTGGGATAAGAGTAGTGCAAATTTATTATCCTCAAAAGACTCTGTATGTAGGACAGTACATACAGTTTCCTGTTTTTAATAAAATGTGTAGTAGATATGAAGCCACTTAAGGCAGAAATCCTAGATGTTTAACTAAATAAACCTACTGTCTGTGGAATCTCTCTATTTGAATCCCCTGCAATCACCTCAAACACATCATGCTGAAAGATCACAAGCCAAGGTCTAATACCTCTAAAATTTAAAAAGGAGATGGGGAGGCAGTGACAAAGATGATATAAGAAAGACATTAAATAGTTTTTAATATCTAATATTTGAATTTCACATATCTTAACTACCTGGCTAATCACCAGAAATTCACTGTTCCTTTCACTCAAAAAAACAACCAAATAAACAAAAAACAAAAGCAGAAAAACTTGGCTCACAGACAGTGTCAAACTGATGTCACTTCTAAGCTTTCACTCTTAGGAGTCAAGTCTTAGTTAAAGATTTCCATTATAAAAGGAGGATCTCACATTTATAAAAGGCCATTTTCCTTAAATTGGGGGCAGGTAGTTACCATACCCACTGAGCAGCCCTAGTGATCAAGAACCAATTTCCCTGAAATTAAATTGGGGCTGCCATCCAAACAACTGTCTCTTTTTGAAGCACTAAACCTAAAATTCCCATGGTTGCTGATAAATTAAAGTGTAACACTTAACTAATTCTATTACATTTTTTGTGTACAAACGAAAAAAGATTTGGGGAAATACTTTTCCTCCACTCTAAAATCTGCTACTGAGGCTTCAAGGAAAATGGCACCAAATGTCCTGATGTCTTCTTCCTCCATACTCCCAGGACACCCCTTGCCTTTTCATGACTTTGCATATACTTCCCTCTGCTTAGAACGTTCCTGCCCTATTTGTCCACCTAGCAACTCCAATTTCTCCTTCAGGTTTAAGCTCAGGTATAATCTGCTTTGTGAAGCCTTGACTCCTTTAGGCATATTTAAAGGCTCTTCCCATTTTGCATGCATCTCCCACTGAAGCAATTATTTTATAGGTATTTATGTTTCTTATCTGCACATATCTCATCCCATTTGTTCATAGGCATCAAGGATTCTTACCTTTCATTCCTATGTTCTAGTATCTGGCACCTAGGAAATATCTCATACTTGGTGAAGAAAAGAATGAACGATCCGTCCCTCCCCAGAAGTTTTACAATAAACTATTAAATCCTGGCTTTATCAACTCCTTTTTTGTCTCCTAAAAATATCCTTGCTGCTTCAGCCTCAATGTCAAATTCCTTTTCGATTCATTTTTAGTCTTACCTATGAAATCTAGATGCTTCCATGAAAACACACATGTCTTTCCTGCTGTTTTCCTCTCAATCTGTTCATTGGCTTCAAGAAAATCTTTTGGGGGCACCTGGGTGGCCCAGTTGCTTAGGCATCCAACTCTTGATTTCGGCTCAGGTCACGATCTCACGGTCATGAGATGGAGCCCTGCATGGGGCTCTGCACTGACAGGGTGGAGCCTGCTTGGTATTCTCTCTCTGCCCCTCCCCTGTGCACTCTCTCTCACTCTCTCTCTCAAAATAAACAAACAAATATTTTATCTCTAATCTTGGGAAAGTGACTGGAAAGAATTCTCAAGTTAACTTATCTGCCTGGTTTTCAGAGATGATTTTAGAGGTTTCAGAGAATAGAATCATACCTGAATAAACTATCAGAAACACCTCAGGTCAGGAGTGACTCACCGGTACTCCTTGGTGTACTCAAAGTCTTGTTTGTTGTAGGAAGGTTTTAAGAAATTGCACTCAATGACTCCAATCACTCCCACACCTTCTCCATGAGTTGGCTTAGAAGAAAAATATTAATTTCAACATTTACATTATTGTTGACTGTATGAGGCATTTCCTTTTGATTTTAAACAGCAATAGAAAGATTACATAACATTCAAAGGCAAGGAAAGTACATCATCTAGAGAAATACTCAAAATGCACTTCAATAGACTGCAAAAAATTAAATCGAATTGGAACCTCTGATAAATTCTAAGGCAGAGATTTTCACATGATCCAGATTCTCTGGGATTTTCCAGGGATTAATGGCCATCTCTGCTTCACCCACATTACTTCCATTTCCATCTGTTTTATATTATGGGATTGCCATAGGATTTCCTTTGAACAAAGAATGACAATGCTACAAAAAATCAAGGCTATATACTATTGCTCTAGAGAATGGAAATGAAACTTCATCTGAAAAAATGATTTTAAGGAGGCTATGTAAATACCACACTCTAGTCATATAATTTATACATTAGGTAGGCTACCAAACAATTACTAAAGGGAGTCAGACTTGCAATGGTTATTAACTACAAGCTGATACAAGAGATTTTTGGATTTAAAAAGTCAAGGTGTAATTAGACTGGCATATAAATATGAGTTGTACATATAAAGATGATATAATAATAAAAAGCAGCTTAGCTGTAAACTAGCTACCCTGGATCTTACAGAACTTTGTCCTACTGCAGAATACAAAGTGGCTTCTCATTCTTTGTGGTTTAATAATCCTATCTGTACAATAGGAACAAATGGGATACTTATGGATATTACTACTTTAAATTGCCATTAAAACATTAAAGACAATGGTAATATTTGTATAGTTCAGTTCATAAAGTATTTTCACATGCTTTATCCCATTTATGTCTCTCAAGCCTTTAAGCTGTGGAGCAGGCAGAGCAGGTAAAATTATTTATTGTTGTTTCTATTTTACAGGGAAGGAAAATGAGTCTCAGAGAAATTAAACAATTTAGTGAAGCTTTTACAGCTATACAGCTTTTAAGTGGAAAAGCCACAACTCAAATCCTGGTCCTCAAACACTAAATTTTATGCACCTTCTACTAGGCCTTGTTGTCTCCCCAAGAAAAAAGACAGAGCTACCTTAAAGCATTAATAAGCTGATACACATGCCAAAGTCACTGGTGTTCTAATTCTCTCTCTTCTCAACAGCTACCTAGAAAATGCATTCAGTAAAGTTCCTGGATTGATTAACATCTGTGAAGAATGAGAAGTAGAAGGGGCTTTTTAACACAAGATGGCTCACCAGCTCACCGATAGCAGAGTTCCGGGATCAGATTTAACAGCCATTGTAAGGTGGGAGTAAAAGCCTATAGTGAGTCTATGCCCTTTGCAAATTTTAAATCCTTGTTCTCCTTGTTTTAGACTTCTATGACAAAGAAACATTAACCACTTACCTTCACCTGGCATCCCACCTTCTCAAAAGACTTTATGAGGCGGTTGTTATGATACATCATTACTCCAAACTGGTTATCACTCTTACAAGAGAACCCAAAAGTTATTTTCACCTGCTTATTCTGAGAGGAAAATCATTAAGGAGACAAACACCAGGGGATTTGGCAGACAACTTTTTGCACTGTGTTACAGCAAAAAAAAACCAAACAAACAAACAAAAAAAAATCAAATACCATTGGATGTAAATTGGTATAACTTTCCAGAGGACATTTAAAAAAAAATCTGTACCAACAGCTTTAAAAATACTCTTAATCTTTGACCAAGTCATTCTCTTTCCAGAAATTTATCCTAGAGAGACAGTCAGGAAAGCCCATAAAGGTTATGAGATTTATCAACTAGTTATGTCAGAAAAACATAAATAATTTAAATGTTTGACACTAAGGAAATAACTAAATAAATGTTGGTAATAGTCACATGGTCTATTATGCACCTCTGAAAATTATGTCCTTGAAAAATATTTGGTAACATTAGGAAATGTTAGAATATAATAATAAGCATTATCTAAAAATATGTATATATAAATATATGCATAGAAAAGAGCGTAAGAAAATACACCAAAATACCATCAGTGGTTTAAAAATTCATAAATAATCACAAAACATGTCTTAACCCTTGCTAGTTGCTCAGCTGGCTGCTAGGTAAGATAAGAGTTGTAGCTAGTACAACACAAATCCACACAATCATAGTTGATGCTCGAACAACACGTTTGAAACTGCACCGGTCCACTTACGCATGGATTTTTTTCAATAAATATATTGGAAATATTTTTGAAGGTTTGTGATGATTTTTAAAAACTCAGACAAAAATGAGCTGTGTAGCTCAGAAGTACCAAGACACAAAAAAGAAAAAGTTAGGTACTACTGTAAGAATGCAATATATAGTATCATACAAAATATGTAAACTGTGTATGTTATCGGTAAGGCCTCCCATCAACAGAAGGCTACTGGTGATTAGGTTTTGGGGGAGTCAAAAGTTATACTCAGACTTTCAACTGTGAAGGGGGTAAGTGTCCCTAACCCCCACACTGTTTAAGAGTCAACTGTATAAGCAATAAAGTAAGTCCTGCTAATCACACAAAACACAATGAAAGCAAAAGCATGAAGAACAAAATCACTTTTAAAGGTAAAGGGCAATGAATAGTCCTGTTGTAACATATTTCATGGGAAGAAGTGAACAAGCTTGGATAGATGAAATAAAGTGGACTAAATATGACACATAAAAAATGAACAATGATGTGTTTTTAGCAATTCTATTTGATTTAAAAAACGAAGATAAGAGAGTGAGAAAGACAAAGGGGAGACAGAGAAACTGAAATTTTCCTAAAAACACTGAGAAATCTTCATGTCAAAATGAATTAACTTAAAATTTACTTTTGTTACCAATTCAAAAAATGATCTCTAGGGGTGCCTGAGTGGCTCAATTGGTTAAGTGTCTGACTTGGTTTTGGCTCAGGTCATGATCTCACAGTTCATGAGTTGGAGCCCCATGCAAGACTGCGTTCTGTCATCTCAGAGCCTGGAGCCTGCTTCCAATTCTGTGTCTCCCTTTTTCTCTCTGCCCCTCTCCCACTCCCACTCTGCCTCTCCCCCTCTCTCTCAAAAATAAATATGAAAAAAATTAAATAAGTATTTCTTATGAAAAAAGAGATTTCCAGAATCTCCAAAATCTCAGGATGCTATATGATTTTAATAATTCCCAGGTGGTCTCTGATAAAACTGGTACATAGATTGGCATTTAAGAAATACCTTCTAAAAATAAAAAAGATCACCTTCTTAAAGAATATACCGTAAAAGGATTAGTATTATAACACACATTTTTTTAATTAGAAAAGGAAAGGCTTTTGTTCTTCTACGCCAACTTGGGAATCTAATCCTGAAATGAAGAGGTCAACTTCATGCAGCTGTAAGGATACTGTGAAGGTAGGTTTATACAAATCATATCCTACATTGGCCAGGCTCTTGGCAATCATCTGGGTAGTCACCTTCTTTTGACGCAGAAAAATTTTCATTCGTGGCTTCATATACAGAATACCACAAAATGCCTATGGAACAGTGAAGGGAAAATTATTATGACATTGCCAATTCTACTGACACCCTCATAAAACACTGCTAGTGACTGAGGTCTATTCTGGGTAAAGAGTTGGCTTAGTTTCTATACCTTGTTTATGTCAACCACCACACTAAAGTGCTATTGACTCTATTAGCTAAATTCAGTGGAGACAGGGATAAAGGAATCCTAGCACAGGGCTAAGAGATAGTCATCTTAACTAAAGTGAGGGCTTGTTCTATAATGTTTTCATGTTACAAGAAATCTTACCTCTCATTGTTGAAGAAAAACCACCCTCACTCACCCGTAAAGAATACTCTGTTTCTGGCAGCTCACAGGTAACACCACCAGTCTCTTTTTCGTCTGTGCCAAAGTCTGATACCAGGATATCATACTGATCTGTATCAAAGTCCAACTCAGACTTTCCATCTTTATTTCTGGGTAAAAGAGACAAGTACCAATCTAACAAATACTGGCTCCAAAGGACAAAAATGCACTAGGAACCCAAGAGAAAAGAAACAATATGAGCCAAAACTCAGATACCTATTTCTTTCCCTGGCTACCAGTGCAAAGTAACTACAAATTACTTGGTTTGAAGATCACACAATTTTGAGACGTATTCCCAGTTTAAACAAATTCACTATATTTCATAGAAGTGGTGATGCCAAGTACAGAAGACAAGAAAAAAAAAAGGGAAGGTGGGAAGGTCTGTGATCTGATAAATCAACTGGATGTCAGCTACCCTCACGGTGGGATCTTAAAATAGATCACAACTTTCTGGGTATTGCTGGGTAGGTCATTCAACGGCATCTTCCCCAACCGTGTTAATAGATGAATGAATCAAAACCCGCTTCTTCTAATTTCAGCAATAGTATAAGGAATAATGAAATACCAAGATTTCCCAGATCTAATCGTATTTCTTAGAGGGGGAAAAAGGTTGCTATAGCAACAGCATGTATCTGCTAGTCCTCTAGAATATCATTTATGGAATTATCACTTAAATATAACAGTATTCATATTCCTTTCATAAAGATCTTTCTTCTTCTCATAATCCTTTTTGGGCTACTTAACTTTGATCCATTCCAAGACCCTGGACTGTACCACTAATAACTGCCAGGGTAAAAAGGCAAGACCCATCTTTGTTCCTGGAAAAAACTAAAAACATATGATGGGTTATAGAGAAAACATCTTTATCAGAACAATAGTTCCCAAAGTTTGTTCAGTGGAAGAGTAGTTCCCCCAAATACTCTTAAATAAGAAATAAAGTAGTAAGGGTTATATGACTGAATAAAATTGAGGAACAATTCCTGGTTCTCAGAGCCACCTCAGGCTCTAGTGATACCTCCCCCTCATACTTCAGGCTCCACAAGCTCAGAGCCGATGTGCTGAAACTGTAGCTTCTTCTTCATGGCTGTACCAGAGCCATTATGGTATGTACTAAAGCCCACCTCACTGTAATAGTATATTCTGGATTTTCCAAGGATATTCCTGATCCTTGCTACCTCACCCCACTATAACACATACTCTGAGGAAGTTCCCTGTCCTCCCTGCCTCTCACCATTCATGGAAAAGAGGTCTGGGGGCGCCTGGGTGGCTCAGTCAGTTAAGTGTCCCACTTCGGCTCAGGTCATGATCTCATAGTTTGTGAGTTCATGCCCCACGTCGGGCTCTGCTGAATGGCTCAGAGCCTGGAGCCTGCTTCAGATTCTGTCTCTCCCTCTTTCTCTACCTCTCCCCCACTCACCCCGTCTCTCTCTCAAAAATAAACATTAGAAAATTTTTTTTAAAAAAAAAAGGAAGAGGTCTGGAGAAACTTTTTTTAATTGGGAAATACCACATACTATATTGCTCTCTTACACATTTTCAATGCAGACTGAAATAACATTAGCATATTAAAGCCTCTGAGAAGTCGATCAATAAAGCAACATGGTAAACTTTGTGTAAGCCAGTTTTCCCCACAGTTACTTGACCATAGAATCTTTTATTCACATAACACCTAATACCATATAACTGAGAAACAATGTACAAAGAAACAAGTCTCCTTAATATGTTTAAATCATTAAAACACCTCAGGAAAATGATCGTTTATTATATAAATGTCATTACTAAAAGTTTTTCCAGTAGGATGCAGAAGATCTAAATTACCAATGTTTTTTCTTTTTAATTGAAAGCAGTCTATATAAACCATGATAGTTTTTATATAGTTTTACCCAGCTAAGAAATGAGGCAAAAGACTTGACCTAAGGAGAAAAATAAGAATGAATACATCTGATAGCCTGTTCTATTAGATACCAGTATCATATCCATTTTATGTAAAAGGCTTCTAGATTTTTGTGGACACTTAAATGTATTACTTGACATGACCAGATTAAACAGATGGTGACGTATCCTAGAGCATTTCTAGATGGTTTTATTAGCTCTGAACACATGACCTAAAGCTAAATTGACATTATAGGTCCAATTTACCTGCTTCAAAGATTTTCATACTTCTAATCCAGCTACTCTGAAAGCACAAATAAGAGGTCATCATTTTTAAAGATCATGTTGTGCTTTTCTAACTTTTCTTTCTCATACTTAATTTCAATTGTCAAATATGTAAAGTAACTATCATTATCCTATCTCAAAACAATGCCCATGAATATAAAATAATTATAGTGGATCCTCCAGATCTTGGAATAATGCTGAATTGTCTTGATTATTTGTGGCAATAGCCTCAGGATATGCAGGTCTTCACTTTACCAAGCTCCACATTTTACCAGTAAAAACCACTATTACAAACGTCCAAGGAAGTAAATGCAAAATATGCAATGACATGCAAATATGTCAAAATTTATCTACTCTGCTTCTCTAAAGAAGACTTCTTAAAACGTGCTTCATCATACTACCTGTGCTTATTTGAATCTATCACCCTAGAAATACTATACCTGCGGATGTTCCAAATGAGAACACGAGTGCCTTTTTTGCCTGGGATGGCATCAAACTGGGACAGCAGGTCATTTTCACTGTTGAAAATGGAATAGTTCAAGATGGCTTCTAGGCTAGGCAAGGAATCCTCGGTGATAATCATTTTTTGTAAAACCAAATATAGTCAAAGAAAAATTAGTATCTTAAAAATATCTTTTTTTTTAAATTGGGAAATACCACATACTCTATTAGCTCTGTCAAACATTTTCAATGCAGATTGAAATAACATTAGCATATTAAAGCCTCTTTATAATAGAAATGTCATTAGAGGTTATCAATTCGGAAGATCTGCCTTTGGGGTTGCATGTTTAGACAAAACATGGACATACAGAGGGAAAGCATGAAAAGCACAGGCATTACTGCTACAGAAGGAAGGAAAGGGGGAACATGGAGAAAGGTTGTAGAGACAAACACCCAATCAGTTACCCCTGCAGACTGCACCTTCAAAGGTACAATGTAAACAAAGACTAAGAAACATGAAAGGCTGAATTTTTAGACTCTCTGGGAATAAGAAGTTCAAACTTTACTGCTATACTGCTTGGATCAAAACAACCTGTTGTCTAATAAAAAGAAAAAAAAACAGCTTATCTAGATGTAGGGAAATGAGCCATTCTGCAATCAGATAAGCTAATAGTTTCTAGGAGTATGATGCAAATATAACTACCCTTAGGGGAAACAGAGAAGGCCCTGGGAACTTTACCAAGAGACTGGTGGGGTGGGGGTGGGGGTGAGAGATTATTTAAATCAAATCTCAAAAACAATGGACATTTTAATACAATAAAAACATTTCTAACATTCTATCAACAGTACAATTATTTTAAAAGTACTTAATAGGGTGAAATTCCAGTTAAATTTAAGATACTTGAATATCTCTTTAAATATGAAAACTCTTGTGGGTGCCTGGGTGGCTCAGTCAGTTGAGCCTCCAAGCTTCCTACTCTCCTACTATTGATTTCAGCTTGGGTCATGATCTCATGGTTCCTCTGGCCAGGGTGACAGTGCAGAGCCTGCTTGGGATTCTCTCTCTGCCCCTCCCGCACGCATGTGTGTATGAGTGCGCACGCACACTCTCTAAATAAATAAATAAATAAATAACCATTAAAAAAAGAAATATGAAAACTTTTGATAGCTGGATTTGAGCTGAAGAAAAGAGGCTTCTATCATTAACGGTCAGATCAGACTCGTTTTTAACCGACATTCTCCATTTCCAGAAAGGATATTGTTTTGATTGAATGGAACAATTGGTACAATAACTGCCTGTGCCTGGACACATTCCAGATAGGTCTGTGATAGGAGTCCAACAGTGAGAGTACCCCCATTCTTGGTGAAGACAAGAGCGTCCTTTCCTAGTCGCATGGAGCCTGACTTGAAACCATTACCAAAGACCCCGATGGGACACTGGCTCTTCTTTATTACTTTATCTGTAAAGCCAAAGCTGTAATTACACAAGAAAACAGAAATCAGAAAAAAAAATTCAGAAAAGTTAAAAAACATCCTAAGATAGGTAACAGAATGGCTTGCAAATTCAAAATACTTAGAAAAGTTCACTCCTGCTTTCTTCCTTTTGGTACTTGTGGGCAAAACTATTAAGTGGAAAACCTAGGAAATTACTGTGAGGTAATAGCACTGATTCTCCTGTGTGGTTTGTGGGTACACAGACACCTCCACCACAGTGGAGTCACACTTTACAAATGTAAAGGTAACAGAGAGAACTGGAGAAGGCCATGGGCAGCTGCCTTTCTTGCCTAGACAAAGTGGTTCTGATTGCGAATAGTAAAGTTAGGGTAAGGTGGAAAGGGGGTTATCTCAGAGTACCCCCTAGAGAGGGTAACAAAAGTAACAGATGGTGGCACTGGTCAGAAGTACTAGACTAGGCATCCCCTAACCTGGTTATATCACCCGCTAGAGATCTGTAAGTCAGAGGTTACATATCTTAACAGTTTCAACTCTCCACCGAAAGGATAACTCTTTCAATTCTTACCCTCTGCTCCATCTGCTGGGACAGGTCATTGGAATGTGGCCAAGGGATAAAAATAGGTAGTTCTGCCGCTGAATATCAGCAAACAGCTGCAGTGTAAAGTCTCTCTTGTTTCATTAAGGGCCTTTCACTGAGTCACCTCAACAATCTCTGAAGCCAGATTCTTTCCCTTTCTTATATTCTCCACTCAAAATACATGACAAAGTAACAGAAACAAAAAATTATTGAAGACATGAAACCTAGAAAATGACTATTGGCTTCTTCATATGCCTTCTCTCACCACAAATAAAACTAATTTTAAGGATTGCTCCTCTCCAGATACAATGTTGTACGCTACCATTCATTCAGCAAATATTTACTGAGTACCTACTACTATGTGCTGGGCATCGTACTGAGCACTGGAGACACAACTGTTAATTAAAAAGAAAGACATGACTCTTGCCTTCATGGTTTGCATTGTAAGGAAGGATTTCATATATTACAGATTAGATGTTTCTCCAACATCAATGGACACTCTATCTGCCATGGGTGAGCAGGCTGGCCTTGGCTCTTACTCTTTTGAGCAGGGTTGAGGTACCCAGTTTCCACTTCCTGAAGGCTGTGGTTTGTGCTTAGTCCTTAAGAAAGGGGACTACCTTTTAATTTTCTCTTTCAAAGTGTTAAACAATAATACCAACACGTCCTCCTAGCTTCATAAGAGGTTTGTATATCCTACAAATAAATCTAACCACAGAAAAAGGTAACTTCTAGGGCAGCAGTTCCTTTGAAGACACCAAAAGATCATTGAGTTTCTGTAGTCACGGGCCTTAGTATGCCAGGAAATAAAACGTATAGAAGCTGGTAAAATTCAGGCATTCCTAATCCTCTTGTCTAAGATGGCCTAGAAAAGATGGCATCATCAGGAGGATTAAATTACACATTGTCTGTGCAATGTATTTTAAGTTATAAAGTAGGGTTCAAACCTTAACTTTAACTCTAGAAGTCTTTCTAAGAACCGTCCCGTGCTATCCCCTACCTCAACTTCAGATCGAATATCGTACCTAAAACTCAGGGCTCTGCATAAACAGTAATCTTACCTACCACATGGAGTGAATCTATATGGTTATCTGGACTTAAACCTCTAATGGACTTAACCTCTATCTGGACTTAAATATCTAATGCCACAAAAGCTTCAAATTGGTGGTTAAGAGAAAGTGGTGAAAACAGAGACTATATTAATCCCCTTAATTTCCTAGCCATTCCTGCGTCTTCTGCCATCTATCATCTCTTTTTCCCTTTGTAAAGTATAAATCCTCCTCATGTTACTTAGTTTGGAGAGACCAAATGACTACATAAGGTGAGAAGATAAGTAATAGCCTAAGGCCAGAACCAGACATGGAAAAGGATAAGAAAGGGGCGCCTGGGTGGCGCAGTCGGTTAAGCGTCCGACTTCAGCCAGGTCACAATCTCGCGGTCCGTGAGTTCGAGCCCCGCGTTAGGCTCTGGGCTGATGGCTCAGAGCCTGGAGCCTGCTTCCAATTCTGTGTCTTTCTCTCTCTCTGCCCCTCCCCCGTTCATGCTGTGTCTCTCTCTGTCCCAAAAATAAATAAACGTTGAAAAAAAAAATTTTAAAAAAAGAAAAGGATAAGAAAAATGAGAAACTCAGGATTTTGTTGTTGCTGTTGCTGTTTTGTTCCACTTAACCCATCCTATGTGTTCCATTATTCTATTTATATTCCCACGTTAGGTATTCTATTTAACTGAAAATTGCAGAATGACTGCCAGATACCAATCAAATAACTACCGAGTAGAAAAGCCCTCACAACGAAGAACAGAACTGTAGGGCTGAATTTTATATCGTTTGGTGTAGCACACTGATTTTCCAGATATCTCTTGGCTTAGGTGGCTTCCTTAAGTCCTGTTCTACCCTTTCGTGTGAGAGACAGCAGTGTTTACACACCAAGGGGGCTTGGATACCAGCTTTTTGAGTGGAATCCAGGAAGACAGCAGCTTGCTCCCGAGTTCCTTAAAATGTCAAGACTCTACAATCTGAAGAGAGAAATTCCAATTGAGACTCTGACCAATGAAACAAACCTCAGCAAATCCGTGGACATACAAAGTCAGGCACTGCTGTTTCCTAGACATACTGGTGATGTAAAATAGGTAAGAGAAAAGAATGGAAGGCTGCTAATAAGCACATTATTATTCTTTGGCTGTTGTTTTAGAACAGACCTGCTAGGAAATGCACTTCTGAGCAGAGGTAGCAAATACCTTTAATCCATGGATCTGTGGCTGTTTTTAATCCTTGACCTTTGAAAGAGGTTTTCTACCTTGCTGAAAAAGGTAGCTGAACATACAGACTAGCTGGTTCACACTATCCCCAGAAGCTAAAGAGAATTCACTGTGGACTTTAAAGGAATTTAATGATACGCTGTTCCTTCTTAATTTGATTTTCACTGGAATTCTGTATTTATGGGAGAAACTGTTGCTTCAGTTACAGAACTATTTTATTAGACTGGAAACAGGAAGGGTGGCATGAAGAATTGAAAAACGTGAATAGGATTATTAAAAATGTTATACAGGTCAAATAGAATTTCAGTGGGCTTAATCATTTTTGTAAAATTACCTCTATGATTATGCAAAAGTAATATGTCCCTAACCAAATCCAGAAAAATGAACATTCTTGAATAATTTCCAAAGCTACCTCTAAAGTTCAATTATTTATAATCAAATTGTGGTAAGTGGAATCCATGGCTAGGAGTTAGGATTGGACTACAAGAACTTTTAAATAAATGGGACCTCCCAGCTCATTCAAGTTTGTTTTAAGATATAATCACAAATAAAATCTGGTACATATACTATGGATTAATCCAGGACTCATTAAAATCCCCTAAAATTAATTTTTTAAGTATGAAGAACAATTGCCCAGTTCAGATTAGTGGGAAACATATTTGGTGTGATAATGCCAAAAATGCTATTGCTAAGTAAGTTTCTGCCTGTTTTGCTGTTTTGTTCCTTGGGGAGGGAACAGTATTATGAATGGATGATACTCATCCTTCATATTTCAACTCAAATGCCATGTCTTCAGGATAGCCTTTTTTAATTCCCTAGACTAGATTAGATCACTCCATTATATATTCTCATAGAAACTGTATTCTTCCTTCACAGCACTTACCACTAGGTGAGATAACCTATTTAGTTGTATCACTAGTCAATTCTTTTCTAGCGTTCTCACTAGACTGTCAGTCAGCCCCTTGAGAGCAAGGATCACGTCTAGAGTCTGGTTCACCACTTTATCTCCAGTGACTTTCACGTAGGTGCTCAGTAAAAATTGGTTGAATGAATCTGGAACAAAAATTGTTGCAATTACTTTGAAACCATCCTCTTCCCTTCTCTTGCCTTGTAACTATAAGCACCAACTTTCATAGATGTGGTTCCACAGACAAAATAGAAGGTGGTTAAGATTTGCTGGGTCCACTCTTTGACACCCATGTCACTAGGATAAAGTGTGGTGGGAAGGAGTTATTAAAAAAATATGTGGGGGCACTTGGGTGGCTCAGTCGGTTAAGTGTCCAACTTTGGCTCAGGTCACAACCTCTCAGTTTGTGAGTTTGAGCCCCGGGTGGAGCTCCGTGCTGACAGAGCCTGGAGCCTGTTTCAGATTCTTTGTCTCCCTCTCTCTCTACCCCTCTCCCACTCACGTTCTGTCTCTCTTTCTCTCTCAAAAATAAACATTAAATTTTTTTTTAATTTTAAAAATGAAAAATTTAAAATAATTAAAAAAAAAGAAAAAAAACGTGATTTTATGGGACACCTGGGTGGCTTAGTCAGTTAAACATTTGACTATTGGTTTTGGCTCAGGTCATGATCTCATGGTTCATGGGTTTGAGCCCTGCATCAGGCTGCACAGCTGGCAGTGCGGAGCCTGCTTGGGATTCTCTTTCTCTTCTTCTCTCTCTGCCCCTCCCCTGCTCACACTGTTTCTGTATCTCTCAAAACAAATAAATAAGCTTAAAAAAAGAAAATACGTGATTTTAGAAAAAAAGCAAATACATACATAATTAGAAATGTTTTGGTTCCATCCCATCTAACACTGTATTTTTCTTAATATAAAATATTAACTTTAGGAGATAAAAGTAATGCTAAAAATTAAAAGAGTGGGCCAACTCCACACCTTCACCAACATACTGGCCACATCTTTATCCCACTTCTAGCTTTCCTTGA